>NW_025181777.1:1639-2501 GCF_004010195.1 Chiloscyllium plagiosum | reverse complement strand
ACCTCACATTTATTTGCATTGGACTCCACTTGCTAACTCTCGCCCAATTCTGTTATTTATCCCAATTTCCCTGCCACCTACAAGATTCTTCCACACTGTCCATTACCTATTCGACTTTAGCATCATCTACAAACTTACTGAGCCATTCACATAAGCTGGCGTACAAGTCATTTGTAAAAATGACAAACGGTATTGTCCCAAAACACTTGGTTGTGACACACCACGAGTAACTGGACTTCAGGTCGAATATTTTCCATCAGCCACCACTTCATTTCTTGTTACAGAAAGCGAATTTCGAATCTAAATTGCTAAATCACTCTCAATACCATACCTCTGCGTGTTCTTCAAAAGCTTAGGGTGTGGAACCTTTTCAAAGGTTTTACTGATGTCCATTTACACCACGCCAAGTTCCCTACCCTCATCCACATGCTTGGTCACTTCCTCAAAACATTCAGTGCTGTCTGCCCGTGACGAAATCATGTTGACTATCTCCAATCAAATTGTTACTTGCTCGATGATTAAAATCCTACCACTTACAATCCTTTTCAAACCTTTTCTTCCAACCGACGTAAAGCTCATTGGTCTATCATTACCTGGGTAATCTGGAATGGCCTTTTTACAAAAGGGCACAGCTTTTGCAAACCTCCAGTCCTCTGTTACGAAACCTTCAGACAATGACGACTCAAAACTCAAGGCCAACGTTTCCACCATCTTCTCCCTCGTTTGCCGGATAATCCTTGTATAAAGTTTGTGAGAAGATTTGTAGCTCGGGTGCTCGTTGCTGTGGTTCTGTTCGCCGAGCTGGAAGTTTTTGTTGCAAACGTTTCGTCCCCTGTCTAGGTGACATCCTCAGTGCTTGGGA
>NW_025181777.1:0-908 GCF_004010195.1 Chiloscyllium plagiosum | reverse complement strand
ACCGATCCTGCCAAGTAAATGAACTGTCTACTATTAACGGTCCTTGTCCCACTTTGTCTGTGGGTGAACAACTACTGATTAACTATCCCAATTTCATTTGCCAGCACCTGGCCTATTGCACTCTATGCATTGGCAGCGCTGAGCGTGTTCGCTCAGTAGTGAGACGGCTCTGCATCACACCGAGTTCGCTTCCAGCCTCGGTTGACTATCTATGTGGAGATTGCAGATTCTCCCCATGTCTGCGTTGGTATCCTTTGGCTTCTCTGCTTTCCTCCCACAGAGTAGGAGAATGGATCTGGATGTATTATTTGATGGAAGGTCGGTATGAACACTTCGGGCCAAATGACCTGTTTCCACAAAGTAAAGATTCCATGAAAAAGTGCATGTCTATTTTTATTGAGCAAAATTAGAGAAACACCAATACATTTCACTTCACACAGTCACGGTTGAACATTTCAAATCAGAAACCAAATGCATTTTCAATCTATTGCACCCAAAATCAAACGAAACAAAATTAAACGTGGTAAGATAAAACACATTGAGCGCATTGCAGACAAATTTTCCTTAAAAACAAACATTTGGTGCTGCTCAGAAAAAACGTTCAATTCCAACTATTCCTGTTGTTTTCATCAGGCCAAGCGTAGGAGTAACCAAAATATGGGGTACACCAACAGCATAGAACGGTGGTAATGATTGTTAGGAAATGACGGCTGACGAGCAGAAAATGTCCATTTTGATTACTAATGGTAGTTGCGTTTTTTGGAAGACAATTAATGAAAGGCAATGCCCGAATAAGTTAAATTCTGAATCCTCACACATCCCTGACAGATGAATGGGAGACTCTGACTCTGCGAAGTAGCAAATTGTTAACGTGTATTACCTCGATCTACCTTTCATGACTCCATTCT
>NW_025181776.1:0-2501 GCF_004010195.1 Chiloscyllium plagiosum | reverse complement strand
CCAAACGCCTTTTTCACTATCCTATCTACTTGCGCCTCGACTTTCCAGGAACTATGAACCTGCACTCCAAGGTCTGTTTGTTCAGCAACACTCCCAATGACCTTACCATTCAGTTGTACTCTGATTGCTTTTCCAAAATTCCGCACCTCGCATTTGTCTAAATTATTCTCCATCTGCCACTCCTCAGCCCATTGGCCTTTCTGATCAAGATCCAGTTGTTATCTGAGGTAACCCTCTTCACTGTTCATTGCACCTCCAATTTGGTGTCATCTGCAAACTTACTAACTGTACCTTTTTATGATCGCATCCAAATCATTTATGTAAATTACAAAAAGTAGAGGAGCCAGCACCGATCCTTGTGACACTTCACTGTTCACAGGCCACCAGTCTGAAAATCAAATCCCCCACCATCACCCTCGGTCTTCTACCTTCGGATAAGTTCGATACCCAATGGCTAGTTCTCCCTGTGTTCCATGAGATCTAATCTTGTTAACAAGTATCCCATGAGGAATCTTGTTAAACACCTTACTGAATCAATCGTCTTTGTTATTTCTTCAAGAAAACTTAATCAAGCTTGTGAGACATGATTTCCCACTCATAAAGCCATGCTGACTATTCCCAATCAGTCCTTGCCTTTCCAAATACATTAAATGCTTTCTCTCAGGATTCCGTCCAACGACATGCCCACGCACCAATATCAGGCTCACCGATGTTTCATTGCCTGGCTCTTCTTTACCAGCCTTTAAAAAATAATAGCATCATGTTAGCCAACCTCCAGTCTTCTGGCACCTCACCTGTGACTATCGATGATTCAAATATCTTAGCATTAGTGTCAGCAATCACTTCCCTAACTTTCCACAGAGTTCTAGGGCAGACCTGATCACATCCTGGGGATGTATCCTCATATATGCATTTCAAGACATTCAGCATCACCACCTCTATAATACGGACATTGTTCAAGATGTCACCATTTATTTCCCTCACTCTATATATCGTAAAAACATGCATCATAAAATTGTCTTAGAACATTCCATTGGTACAATGTATGGCAGTTGTTCCCCAAATGCATTATAGCGTTAAAATAGCTGATATTTTAAGTATGGTCAGTATTGATTCTTAAAGATGAGGAAATGTGAACAGCTGTAAATGCAGTTAAATAGAACATAATAAAGAAATGTATTTAGAGAATTGTCATTTCAGAGGCCAGAAATACTTAACCTTTGATTATTTGGCTAAGATATTATGAGAAGACTTAGAGTTTAATTGAATTTTGTGTCAAGATTTTTGCAACCCACCAGACACTAACACACTGAGGAATGCCAACTTGTTTTTACAGTACCAGGCGGTGCTAGTGAATCATTTGAGTGTATACATTATGTGCAATTTGCAATGCAGCATCGAAACAGCAACAAGTAGATTGCTGCATCAGGTGAAAGCAAGGAAATTTATTTTGTGTCAATAACACCAAGTCGTGCACTTACTGAACACTTACATGGAGAGTCTCATTCTTATTATCACTTTATTTGCATAACCATAAAGAATCTGGCAAGTGTGTCAGTGGGAGATGATTTCTTTATTGCTTGTTGCTAATGACTTTTTCCCACAATGTTCCTCCAGTTAAGTATTCACACATTTGATAGACTGCTCTGATTTTCTTTCAGATCCCCATCTGAGAATGGATGGCATAAACTCGCTGCTACACAGATTAAACTTTACGACTACACTTCTAATTTTCATCATTGGCTGTGAAACACAGTTGAACATGTTCATATCATAAAATACTATTATATAAGTAACTGGATCCTTTCTCGATTCGAATGGTAATATTGGAGTGTGCCCACTGCATTTTGAGGATTATCTAGTGACCTGCAAAAACTTATCAGCAACTGTTTAATGCTGTTCAAGGTCATCTGGGCAATTTGATTGATATTAATGGCTGTTCCCTGTAGACTTGTGTTGCACAAAAGAACAATGATGTAGGATTTAAATGTTTCAAATGAATATATTCCCTCATAGACTAAGCTACATATCTAATTTTCAATCCTAAATTTTCATTTCAAACAACGAAAACATGGGTAATTTGTGTGTTAAACTCAATTCAAATCAAGTATTTTGGACATTGTCATGAAGTTTTCTGATTTACCAATTCAGTGTAGTTTGATTTGCCTTTGTTGCTGCATTAAGAGACTCTAACTAAATTACTAGAGTCACTATTGTTCATGACAAGTCACCAAATTGTCGTGAACACTCACGAAGCAACTTTTAATCTGAATGTTTCTTTCCGGAGCAACCGTCACTGCTGATTTGATGTTCAACCAACTCTGGAGAAATTCATGATTTTTGTTTCAGCATTTCAGCAGTGAGGTGCCATATGTTTGCCTGACTGTTTTTCGTTAATAATTTTCAATATGCTTCATTGTGAATCATGCTGTGTAAATAGACGGTATTCTCCCTACCTTGTTTCGTAAGAGTGTAGATCTGCCAACGTAACTAGATGTGCA
>NW_025181775.1:0-2501 GCF_004010195.1 Chiloscyllium plagiosum | reverse complement strand
ATTGGTATACTGTTAATGCTAATCACATATTACATTACTTGGTGAGAAATGTCCCTTCATGAGGACAGAATAACCACGTTTATGTGTACGTTCAAGAAGTTTCTTAACCACAGCGGAAGAAAACCTATTTCACAGTTCATAGAATGTCTTTGAAATCTATTGTTGCCAGTTTAGAGTGGATATGAACGAAACAGATTGCACTGGCTGCGCTGTCAGCATGAGTAAGAGATTGGCAAGACTGGTCTCATTGTGATGGAGCAAAGGGAGGAAGCATCGGAAAGGTTTCCTTAGACATCGATGAATGTTCAAAAATCACATATATTCGCAATGAAATCTTCATCAACACAAATTGATCCTTCATGGCCATAGTTGTCAAAATGAATTCCACACCCACAGCACAGCCTTCCATTTGTGATGCTAGAAATATTTAATTGCACGTTTACTCATCCATTAAGGATTATGGAATTTCAAGCAATGCAGGACACACCAACGCTCTGTCAATGAAGATTGGTTGAAAAGAAGTCTTTTCATCTGAATGAAATAAGAAGGAGGTTCAACCTTAAACCCTCTCTCAGTGCAGTTGAGTTTGTCAAAATGCACAGTCAGCTGTGTACAAGGTGAAAGAATTCATCAGTATGTGATGGTTTCAAAGATTAACAACTTGGACCAAAAAAGCTTTGCATTTTGTGCCCATCGACCCAACATGAACCAATCCTATTTTTGCGCAGAAGTTGTAGTCGGAGCCTTGTAGGTGTGATGGCGGAGTGCAGGATGTGAAAGGTTATGCCACTAATACAGTCGCATGGCATCACATGGTCATGTGAAATATTTGAGAGAAAAGGTAATGGACATATGTAGCTGTTCATTCCCAATCATGGCTACTTTCTCGACCATTCTGAGTCAAGCTTGCAGAACCATAGTTCATTTTTCATTTAGACAGATCATAAAAGTATTGTCGTCAGTTTACAGAAGATATTTACATAACAGAGTCCTGAGAAACTGATGAGATCATGTGATGTAAATTTGTAAGGCACTGTCTAATGTCAAACAAAGACAGTAATCAAAAATTGGACTTTTTTGTGCAGATATAGATGAATGTGCAACCAACACATCGAATTGCGAACAAGTCTGCAATAATACAATTGGAAGCTTCACATGCAGCTGCTTTCCTGGGTACAGCATCAACGCAACAAATGCTTCACGTTGTGATGGTAGGACATTTTTGTCCAAATATTTCATGCATATCACGCTATCAATGATCGAAGATTACCAATTTGCAGAATGTACATCAAACAGTTTCATTTGTGAGCTGTGAGCTTATGAGTTACAAGATAATCAGTGTCATTTCAAATTTGTAGTCGGAGCCTTATAGGTGTGAGGGGGAAATGCAGAAAGTGAAAAGTTATGCTTCTAATACAGTCACATGACATTACATGGTTAGATTAGATTAGGTTACTTACAGTGTGAAAACAGGCCCTTCGGCCCAACAAGCTTACAGTGTGAAAACAGGCCCTTCGGCCCAACAAGTCTACACTGACCTGCCGAAGCGCAACCCAACCAGACCCACCCCACTACATTTGCACCTTCACCTAACCCTACGGGAACCTTAGCATGGCCAATTCACCTAACCTGCACATTTTTGTATTGTGGGAGGAAACCGGCGGACCGGTCATGTGATATATTTACGTGAAAAGGTAATGGAGATTTGCAAGTGTTCATGTCATATCATGGCTACTTTCTCTAACAGACTGAGTCAAACTTGCAGAACCATAGTTCATATTTCATTTAGACAGATGATCAAAGTATTGTTGTCAGTTTACAGAAGATCTTTACATGA
The DNA here is from genome assembly GCF_004010195.1 of Chiloscyllium plagiosum. Classification (NCBI taxonomy): domain Eukaryota; kingdom Metazoa; phylum Chordata; class Chondrichthyes; order Orectolobiformes; family Hemiscylliidae; genus Chiloscyllium; species Chiloscyllium plagiosum. The sequence continues at coordinate 664 of NW_025181775.1, read as the reverse complement.
GAGAAGATATTTACATGACACTGGCTGTGCAGTCAGCATGAGTAGTAGATTGGGAGGAAGTGAGGACTGCAGATGCTGGAGTACCAGAGTTGAAAAATGTGGTGCTGTAAAAACACAGCAGGCCAGGCAGCATCCGAGGAGCAGGAGAATCGACGGTTGGGGCATAAGTCCTTCTTCGGGAATTCTCGTGCAACTTGGATGCTGCCTGGCCTGCTGTGTTGTTCCAGCACAACATTTTTCAAACATGAGTAGTAGATTGGCAAGACTGGACTCATAGCGAGGGAGCAAAGGGAGGAAAATTCGGAGAGGTTTCCTTAGACATCGATGAAAATCACATAACTTTGCACTGACATCTTCAACAACAGAAATGGGTGCTTCATACCCCAAGTTTCTTTGAAATGAATGGCACAACCGCAGCACAGACTTCCGTTTGTGATGCTAGAAATATTTAATTGCACATTTACTCATCCATTGATGATTTTGGAATTTCAGCAAAGCAGGAAAAACCAAAGCTCTGTCAATGAATATTGGTTGAAAAGAATTCTTTTGAGCTCCATCTGAATGTAATAAGAAGGAGGTTCAAACTTAAACCCTGTCGCTGTGCAGTTGAGTTTGTCGACATTCAGAGTCTGTTGTGGAAAATGTGAAAGAATACATCAGGATG
>NW_025181774.1:1305-2501 GCF_004010195.1 Chiloscyllium plagiosum | reverse complement strand
AGAGAGAGAGAGAGTGAGTGTACGTGAGAGAGTGTGTCTTTGTGTCAGAATAGAAGGCAGATGGTGACTCACCGAGTTCACTCCTCCAGAATTAACCACTGAACAGATACTCCTCATGGTTGAGGCTCCATCTATCCCGTTTTGAAAAGTGCGGCCTCTAAAATAAAAATCAGCATTACTTCAGCAAACATGCAAGGCTATTTGGGTTGTCAGTTCTGTGAATACTGATCTCAGGGGCTTCACAAACATGGAGATTGAGGAGAATTACACGTGGTATCTGTTCCTTCACTATCTCACTGCGGTACATATGGTCAGGTGCTAGAGTTGGAGGTAGGTGAGCACAAGATATATACCGCAGGGCATGAGTTATAGCTGGGGGCAAAATGAAGGCTTATGTTAGAATGAGATGTGAAGGCTCAGTTAGGGCGCTTGAGGGTTACAAGATAGTCAGGAAAGACCTAAAGAGAGAACTCAGGAGAGCCAGGAGGAGGCATGGGAGGTTGTTGGTGGATAGGATCAGGGTAAACCCTAAGGCTTTCTGTAGGTATATCAGGAATAAAAGAATGACGAGAGTAAGATTAGGGCCAATCAGGGCTAGTAGTGGGAAGTTGTGTGGGGAGTGCGAGGAGATAGGGGAAGCACTAAATGAATTTTTTTTGTCAGTATTTGCACAGGAAAAAGACCATGTTGTCGAGGAGAATACTGAGATACAGGCTACTAGACGACACGGGATTGAGGCTCACAAGGAGGAGCTGCTAGCAATTCGGCAGAGTGTGAAAATAGCTAAGTCCTCTGGGCCAGATGGGATCTATCCCAGGATCCTCTGGGAAGCCAGGGAGGAGATTGCCGAGCCTTTGACATTGATCTTTAAATCGTCATTGTCTACAGGAATAGTGCCAGAAGACTGGAGGATAGCAAATGTGGTTCCCCTGTTCATGAAGGGGAGTAGAGACAACCCTGGTAATTAAAGACCAGTGAGCCTTACTTCAGTTGTTGGTAAAGTGGTGGAAAAGGTTATAAGAGATTGGATTTATAATCATCTCGAAAAGAATAACTTGATTAGAGATAGTCAGCACGGCTTTGTGAAGGGTCAGTTGTGCCTCACAAACCTTATTGAGTTCTTTGAGAAGGTGATCAAACAGGTAGATGAGAGTAAACCGGTTGATGTGGTGTATATGGATTTCAGCAAGGCGTTC
>NW_025181774.1:0-828 GCF_004010195.1 Chiloscyllium plagiosum | reverse complement strand
CTGAGGGACTTGAGGCTGTTTTCGTTAGAGAGAAGAAGGTTGAGAGGTGACTTAATAGAGACATATAAGATAATCAGAGGGTTAGATAGGGTGGACAGGGAGGGCCTTTTTCCAAGTATGGTGACGGTGAGCACGAGGGGACACAGCTTTAAATTGAGGAGTGGTAGATATAGGACAGATGTCAGAGGTAGTTTCTTTATTCAGAGAGTAGTAAGCGAATGGAATGCTTTGTCTGCAACGGTCGTAGATTCGCCAAGTTTAAGAGCATTTAATGGTCATTGGATAAACATCTGGACGAGAATGGAATAGTGTGTGTTAGATGGGCTTCAGATTGGTTCCACATTCGGTGCAACATCGAGGGCTGAAGGGCCTGTACTGTGCTGTTATGTTCGAAAAAAAATTTACAGCCCAGGAACAGGCCCTTCGGCCCTCCAAGCCTGAGCCGATCCAAATCCACTATCTAAACCTGTCGCCCAATTCCTAAACATCTGTATCCCTCTGCTCCCCACCTACTCATGCATCTGTCCAGACGCATCTTAAATGAATCTACCGTGCCTGCCTCTACCACCTCTGCTGGCAATGCATTCCAGACACCCACCACCCTCTGTGTGTGAGGTACTTGCCGCGTGTATCCCCCTTAAACTTTCCACCTCTCACCCTGAAAACGTGACCTCTCGTTATTGAATCCTTCACCCTGGGAAAAAGCTTGTCTCTATCCACCCTGTCTATACCCTTCATGATTTTGCAAACCTCAATCAGGCCCCCCCTCAATCTCCTTTTTTCTAATAAAACAATCCTAACCTACTCAACCTCTCTTCACAGCTAGCA
>NW_025181773.1:1540-2501 GCF_004010195.1 Chiloscyllium plagiosum | reverse complement strand
TTGCATTGGCATCTCGAATGGTGTGAAGTGTGGACACTTTTGCTTTGCCAGCCTGGTGTGCGGCCTGTGGGTTGTCTCGATCACTGAGCAAACACTGAAGCCCCTGCTATGGTCTACCTCACTGAGTCTAAAACTGCCCGAAAGTGTACTCCATTCGTCTGGCTCCTCTGCTCTGCTCTGCTGGTTGGACCTTTCTCCCTCCAGTTCCTGTTTCACTTTCTCCCAGCACCCTAACTGCTTCACCTTCTCCCATTCTGTATCTCGTAGCCACTCCATGCAGCTGGGTATTGCTACCGCTTTGCTGGGTTTTAAACCTTTCCTCCAGCTCTCAGTGCTGCTCTGAGTTCCTCCCACTATCCAAAGATGTGCAGTTTAGGGTGAATTGGCCGTGGTACATTGCCAACAGTGTTAGGTCCATTAGTCAGGGGGAAATGTAGGAAAATGAGTCGAGGTGAGTTACTCTTCAGAGGGTTGGTGTTGACCTGTTGGACCGAAGGGCCTGGCTCCACATTGTTGGGAATCTAATCGAATCGAATATCAGCTGCTTTTCTTTTACTTCTCTAATATTCCCCAACCCTTTTTATATCTCTCACCTCCTGTGTTACAATATTAATTAATGCTACTCCCATGGATCCCTGACCCCACTGCCTAGTTCTTCCGACCTTGGATTCAACTTCCTTGCATTTGTTTTCTGTGTCCCAGACCCCTGGGATCTTACCATGCCCGAATGAACTCAGAACAATAATCTGATGACATACACAAGATCCCCCGTTCCAGCCCCATGACTGAACCCCACACGGTTTTTCCCAGCAACCACCAGCAAAGGTCTCTCCACAGGCTTGACACATTAATGTGAATGTGCATGAGGCTCGCAGTGCAATCCGCAGAATGTAGCAGGAGAGGAGCTGAAGGCCATGGAACCAGCGATGCTCGCCACTGCAGGATTCAGCCTGGGAGAGCC
>NW_025181773.1:0-650 GCF_004010195.1 Chiloscyllium plagiosum | reverse complement strand
TGCCTCACAAATCTTACTGAGTTCTTTGAGAAGGTGGCCAAACATGTAGATGAGGTAATGCGGTTGATGTGGTGAGTGTGGATTTCAGTGATGCGTTTGATAAAGTTCTCCATGGTAGGCTATTGTAGAAAATATAGAGACATGGGATTGAGTGTGATTTAATGGTTTGGATCAGACGTTGGCTAGTTAAAAGAAGATAGAGAGTGGTGGTTGATGGGAAATATTTATCCTGAAGTTCAGTTACGAGTAGTGTACCGCAAGGCTTGGGTTTGGGTCCACTGCTGTATGCTATTTTATTCATGACCTGGATGAGAAAAGCTCTCTTCACACTCTCCCCATCAAGCACTACCAGAACAAGTCAAGCATGGGTGAGGACAGAATACAGCTTCCTTTTGCATTGAAAACAAATCTCTCTCTGCTCAATTAAACCAGAAGTACAGCTCCCTCTGCACTGTTGCTATCAAACGTCCCCAGGACAGGTACAACCAAGACTCAGAGACAGAGAAAGGCTCCCTCTACTGTTTTAAAGTGAAAATGATACTCCGTCAACATTCTCCCTCAGAGATTCTCAGTGACAGGAGTGCAAAGTGACAATCCAGAGGTCGATGTGGAATAAAGCTTCCTGTACGCTGACCCCATCAAACATTCCA
>NW_025181772.1:0-2501 GCF_004010195.1 Chiloscyllium plagiosum | reverse complement strand
TCTCTCTCTTTCGAACTTTTTCTGTCCAGCGGTCTCCATCCCTTACTCTGTTTCTCTCTTTTTCTCCTTCTATTTCTCTCTACTTCGCTGTCTTTCGCCACCTGCGACTCTCTCACTATCTGTTTCTATCTTGCTCTCTGTTTTTTTTTCTCTCTCTCTCTCCCTCTGACCCACATGCACCCCCACCCCTGCCCTGCCTTGCTCCCGACGCTCTATGTTCTGTTTCCAGTGTTGTGACAGGTATTGGCACACTTGATCACATGCGGCCTACCGCAGAATACATCTTCACTTCCTTTGTCGCACTCTCTCCTCAGTTACGTCCGGCCACGTTGGCATGGTCCCTTAGTACATTCACCTAGAGTCAGTGTCATATTTATACAGGGCATTCAGATCCTGGAATGTCATGAATCGCCAACTATTACCTGGTCGTTTTATGAAACAGGAAGCACAACAACCAATGCGAAAGGAGCAAACTCCTGGAAATAGCAATTCGAAATTTGTCCCCTGCTATTTGCCCTGGGACCAGTACTTATTGCACCATCTCGGAATTGCTCCTTGAGAAGATAGTGGCAAGCTGCCTTCTTCAAAGGCTGCAATCCATGTGGTGTGGGGACACCCACACAATGGTAATAGGGAGAGAATTCCAGGATTTTGACTCAGCAACGCAGAATGGTCAATATATTTCCAAGTTGGGATGGTGAGTCGCCTAGAGGGGAACTTGCAGAGGATTTTATTCCCATGTATCTGCTGTCCTTGTCCTCTTAGATGGAAGTAGTCGTGGGTTTGGAAGCTGCTATCTAAGGAGCTTTGATGAATGCCTGCCGTGCATTTTGAGAATGGTACACAGTGCTGCTACAGAGTGTCGGTCTTGGAGTGAGTGGATGTCTGTGAATGTGGTGCCAATGAAGCGCGCTGCTTTGTTGCAATAGTGTCGAGTTTTTTTGCCATCCAAGACAACTGGGGAGTGTTCCATTACATTCCTGAATTGTGATTTGCGACTGGTGGACAGACTTATGCGGGTTAGGAGGTGAGTTCCTCTCCGCAGTACTCGAAGCCTCTGAGTTGCTCTTTTAGCCAATGTATTTATATGGCCTGGGCGAGTTCAGTTTCTGGTCAACACTGTCAAAAATCTGACGAGTAGAGTGCTCTGGTGATCAAAGCAACTGCCCCACAAGCCATAATTGACGTATAACTTACCAATTTCGTCACTAGGATGCTTACTATGACCACTATCTCACAAAAGTAAAGAAAATCATACCAGGCTTCGTCAACAAATCCGTTGCAAAAAAAATTGTTTTAATCAACAAGCATGTCATTTACTAAGTGAGAGAATAAATTATTAATGGATAATGTGCAAAGTGAAAATGTATTCCATTTAAATCACAACACACACGTAAGCATACACACAGATAAGCAGACGCTCACACACACACTTTAACACATTCTGTCACACAAATACCCCCCCCCCCCCACACACGCACACACACACATGTACACACAAATGCACAGTTGGAAATTAATTGGACAGAACACACAAAATATCATAAGTACAAAACTTGCATAAGGAAGCAGGTTTTGTGGATAAAGAGTCCAATTGCAAGGGTGGAATTAGATGCGTTTTCCATTGTCCTTTTGGCTTTAAGTCAGGCAGTCACGTTGTTAGCGATCTGGAAACGAGTGTCAGTTCAACAGCCTGCCTGTTGGACATAAGTCTTGGCTTCAGATCGACGTTCTTCCTCATCGAGCCTTTAAAAACCCCATTCAGAGAAGCTAAGAAAAAGGACCTGTCTTCGCTTCTGGGCTATAATAACTTCGGGACAAAAGTGGTTCCTGAACGGCTTCTGATTCGAAAAATATGAAATCCTATTTCCCTGAGGTGGATTGACCTTGTGGAACAAACGTCTACACAGTTCCCTAATTTCTCGTTGTGAAAAAAAATCATTTTCGAGAATATGACACAAAAGCACACAATCCACAGCATATTGTGAATTCAAGCAATCTCCTGGTTTTTGTTTACAAATGCAACCCAACTAATCCTGACAATGGTAATCCCCAGGATATTGACGAATGTTAATATTGATTTGAAACGTGATTGATCGTCATGTGCCTGACTATATTCACCCCCTCTCTGCTCCATTGCAGCGATGTATTAGCGCTGCTGCTGATTACAGTAGAGGTTGCGGCTGTCGAGTACGTGCGACGGCAGCATTATTTTCACGGTGGCATATGGCATCCTTTTGCAACTTGCGATCCAGCTCTGCGGCACAGGCTTGGTTGCCGGAGTGGACAAGATCCGAGAGGACTGGAAAGACACTGGGTCACCATGGGGAGGCATGACACTGTTTATAAACTGCACCCCAAGTAAATCTGCTCTGGGCAGCTTGATACCTCTGTCAGAGACAGGTAACAGAGTGCCGAGTGCACTGATTGGGGAGCTCATGTTGCAAAATCACGGTTTGTAAAGTCACGGCAAAGATTCCTGAAGAAGGGCTTATGCCCGA
>NW_025181771.1:0-2500 GCF_004010195.1 Chiloscyllium plagiosum | reverse complement strand
CCACACTCACAGGTAAGTAAAGAAGACATCATAGCCGTAATAGAAACTATCAGTCTGGGAGAGTGGTTGCCAGGGTAGGCATTGTGGCTGCAAATGAAATATGTGCCATTATAAGTTCGCAAGTAATTGGTCTGAGTCCAAGTCCAAAGAGTTGTGAACTTGGCACTTGTATTCGTCTTTATGAGTCAGGATACTCCCAGTGGAAGTGGATTGGCATGCGGCGGGTAAGGAGTAAGGAATGGATACATTTACTGGTTCCAGCATTCCACACTGACGTGTGGTTGCTTTTAAAGCAGATGGTTCCCATGGGTGAGGAAAAGACTGTGGGTGTATGCAAGAGGTTGTGGTGAGGTTGGCACCAACCCTTATATGTTTCCTTATTATAACCTGCAGATCGCTAGTGAACATATGGTTGGCCGCATAATTGGTCTCATCAGAGCCTCGCAGAAAAGAGTCATGAGACTCCCTGTCAAACCTACATCCTCCCCCCCCCTCCCCCCCCCACGACCAGTTGGACGTCGGATAACCTGTTTTGTTCCAATCACTATTCATCTGTTTCAGAATCATTAAATGGAATCATTCTCTGGGGGAATCCTCCCTTACAGTGCATGTGGATATGGGCGCATACCCAGCAGCTAGAGTGATTAACCTTCTGATCATAAATGTAAGTCATGTAAGAAAAGTGTTGACGCAAAACACTCTTCTGACAGAGTTTATCATCCCATCTTCCCTGTTCTCCCCATGCCCAGTCAGTATGAACAAGGCAATGAGGAGCACGGAGACTGAAATGGCGATCAGTCTCGACATCTTGCAGATGGCGGGCAAGCTGGTGCCTCTGGCGTTTACTGCTCGTCTCCCTCCGGTTATGGCACTCTCTTGCAGCTGGTTCTGTACGTCCACTCAGGTCTTTCTTTGATCATAACAATCGTCCCAATTACCAGGAGGACGAGGTACTTGGCTTTCCACGTCGGAGAATGAAATTCCTTTTCCAATGATTTCATAATGAAACAGTCCACAGGTGGGAGGGGATGCAGTGGGACATCAATAGATGCGGGAATGCTCTCCTTTACCCGAACATGGTTACGAGTAACCATCATACGGAGAGCTTTGATATAATTCAGAAGAGCTTGAAATGTCAAGAATAATGCAGCATCCAGAGGAAATTTGGAAGCTTCTGCTCATATGGGCATAGGTCTCCAGATCAGGACCTCTAATGGGCTAAGTCCTGTGGTTCTGTGTACCTGGTTTCTTATAGTATGCAGGTTGAAAGTTAGAGCTTCTATCCAAGTCAGGCCCGTGTCCTGTGGGACCTTGTTCAGCGTGGTTTTAAGGGTATTGCTCAACATTGCTTTGTTCATACTCACTAGTTAGGAGAGAAACAGGGAAGATGCAATTATGAACTCTGTCACAAGGGGGTTGTATGTCAACACTTTTCTTTATATGACTTACATTTATGCACAGTAGTTGAAGCACTCTAATTGCTTATAATGCGCTCGTAGTGCCTGAGTAGTGGTGTTGGTAACGAATATGATATTCCTTGCGATGTTTGGTACTTTACTGACATTGTCTGTGACAGCTGTGGTACAGTGAGTGCCTCTGACAGCGGTAATGCTCCCTGTAATTCTAAGCCTAGGGTGCCACATCGGTCATGAGACATTTGACCACTGTTGTAGAATTGCCCTTCCTTATGGGAATGGTTTATACCCATCGAGAAAACATCTAGAATAATATTGCCAAAGTGCAAAGTTATCTGGTAGTGTGAGTACACGATTCTTTAAAGGTTGACTTGCAGGTTGAGTCCGCTGAAATGGAAGCAAATGAAACGTTATCATTTTTTTCAGAAGAGTTGGAATGTAATAGCAGTGATGTGGAGCTGAGAATTTGTAAAACATTAGTTAGGCCACATTTAGAATGTTCTGTCCAATTCTGGGACCCTCACCTCAGATTGGACATTAAGACATTGAAGAGTTTCCAGTGGAGATTCACACGGATGATCCCTGGAATGGTAGACCTAACATACGATGAACGGCTGAGGTTCATGGGATTGTATTTAATAGGATTTAGAAGATTGCGGGGAGATCTAATAGAAATGTACAAGATACTTAATTCCTTAGAAAGGTTGGATGCTGTGAATTTGTTTCCATTAAGAGGGGATACTAGGACCCGTGGGCAAAGCCGAGGAACTGCAGGAGATCAATTTAGAACGAAACAAGTAGACTTTTCTTCAGTCAGAGAGTGGTGGGCCTGGGAAATTCATTGCTATGAAGCGCAATGGAGGCCCTGACGTTAAATCTCTTTAAGGCAGAAATTGATGATTTCGTGATCTTGAAATGAATTAAGGGTTACAGGGAGAGTGCGAGTAAATAGCGTTGAAATACCCATCAGCCATGATTGAATGCTTAAGTGGACTCGATGGGCCGAATGACCTTACTTCCACTCCTATGTGTTATGGTCTTATGGTCTATCAATGAAGTGGCTGGAGGGGTTTATGGAGGTAATG
>NW_025181770.1:0-2500 GCF_004010195.1 Chiloscyllium plagiosum | reverse complement strand
ATCCCTGCACACTATAGGGTAATTTAGCATGGCCAATCCACCCTAACCTGCACATCCCTGAACACTGTGGGTAATTAGGCATGGCTAATCCACCCTTACCTGCACATCCCTGAACACTATGGGGTAATTTAGCATGGCCAATCCACCCTAACCTGCATATCCCTGAATACTATGTTTTATGTAGCACGGCCAATCCCCCCTAAACTGCACATCCCTGAACTCTATGGGGTAATTTAGCATGGCCAATCCACCCGAACCTGCACTTCCCTGAACTCAATGGATAATTTAGCATGGCCCATCCATCCATACCTGCACATCCCTGAACACTATGGGAAATTTAGCACGGCAAATCCACCCTAACCTATACATCCCTGAACACTCTGCGTAATTTAGCATGGCCAATCCACACTAACCCACACATCCCTGCACACTATAGGGTAATTTAGCATGGCAAATCCACCCTAACCTGCACATCCCTAAACACTGTGGGTAATTAGGCATGGCTAATCAACCCTTACCTGCACATCCCTGAACACTATGGGGTAATTTAGCACGGCCAATCCACCCTAACCTGCACATCCCTGAACTCTATGGATAATTTAGCATGGACCATCCACCCTAACCTGCACATCTCTGAACAATATTGGAAATTTAGCATGGCCAATCCACCCTAACCTACACATCCCTGAGCACTATGGGTAATTTAGCATGGCTAATCCACCCTGACCCGCACATCCCTGAACAGTATGGGGTAATTTGGCACGGCCAATCCACCCTAACCTGCACATCGCTGAATGCTATGGATAATTTAGCATGGCCCATTCATCCTAACCTGCACATCTCTGAAAAATATTGGAAATTTAGCATGGCCCATCCACCCTAACCTGCACATCCCCTGACAACTATGGGGTGATTTAGCATGGTCAATCCACCCTAACCTACACATCCCTGAGCACTATGGGTAATGTAACATGGCCAATCCACCCTAATCTACACATCCATGAACACTATGGGTAATTTAGCACGGCCAATCCACCCTCACCTGCACATCCCTGAACACGATGGGAAATTTAGCATAGCCATTCCACCCTAACCCACACATCCCTGAAAACTATGCGTAATTTAGCATGGCCAAACCACACTAACCCAACCATCCCTGAGCAGTATGGGTAATTTAGCATGGCCAATCCAACCTCACCTACACATCCCTGAACACTATGGGTACTTTAGCATTTCCAATCCATCCTAACCTAAACATCCCCTGAACACTATGGGTAATTTAGCATGGTCAATCCACTCTAACCTGAACACTCTGCGTAATTTAGCATGGCCAATCCACACTAACCCACACATCCCTGAACACTATAGAGTAATTTAGCAAGGCCAATCCACACTAACCTGCACGTCCCTGAACACCATGTGTAATTAGCCATGGCTAATCCACCCTTACCTGCACATCCCTGAACATTATGGGGTAATTTAGTTCGGCCAATCCACCCTAACCTGCACATTCCTGAACTCTATGGATAATTTACCATGGATCATACACCCTAACCTGCACATCTCTGAACAATATTGGAAATTTGGCATGGCCAATCCACCCGAACCTACACATCCATGAACACTATGGGTCATTTAGCATGGCCAATCCACCCTTACCTACACTTCCCTGAACACTATGGGTAATTTAGCACGGCCAATCCACCCGAACCTGCACATCCCTGAACATTATGTGAAATTTAGCATAGCCAATCCACCAGAAACTACACGTCTCTGAGCACTATGGGTAATTTAGCATGGCCAATCCACCCTAACCTGCACATCCCTGAACACTATGGGGTAATTTAGCATGGCCAATCCACCCTAGCCTACAGATCCCCTGAACATTATGGGGTAATTTAGCATGGTCAACCCACCCGAACGTAAACATCCCTGAGCACTATGGGTAATGTAGCATGGCCAATCCACCCTAACCTACACATCCCTGAACACTATGTGTAATTTAGCATGAATAATCCACCCTAACCTGCACATCCCTGACAACGATGGGAACTTTAGCATAGCCATTCCACACTAACTTACACTACCCTGAAAACTATGGGTAATTTAGCATGGCCAATCCACCCTAACCTACATATCCCTAACACTTTGGGGTCATTTAGTATGGCCAATCCAACCTCACCTACACATCCCTGAACACTATGGGTAATTTAGCATTTCCAATCCACCCTAACCTACACATCCCCTGAACACTATGGGCAATTTAGCACGGTCAATCCACCCTAACCTGCACATCCCGGAACTCTATGGTGTAATTTAGCATGGCCAATCCACCCTAACCTACACATCCCCTGAAAATTATGGGGTAATTTAGCATGGCTAATCCACCCTAACCTGCACATCCCTGAACACTATAAGGTAATCTAGCATGGCCAATCCATCCTAACTTGCACATCCATGAACACTTTGGGGTAATTTAGCATTGCCAATCCACCCTAAC
>NW_025181769.1:0-2500 GCF_004010195.1 Chiloscyllium plagiosum | reverse complement strand
TCAGTCATCTATTATACTGCAGCATTTAGATCACGAGGCCCCCAACTTACAGGTGTGCTGCTGTAGCTCAGTGGTGATACTATTGCTCTTGTAAGACTGGGATTGTGATGACGCACCTCCCTGAGGCATGTGTAAATTTTTGGACAACTGCCGAATCGAACATCAAAAGGCGCACTTTGATGCAAACAGATTCTGCTGTTGAGATCTGCAATGGGATAAATAATCCAAGCAGGTGAAATTCTACTTTCTGGATTTGCTCATTCCTGGGGGTCGTGTCGTATGACTCTTTGTGTCGGTGAAAATGAGGCTCAGTTCCCCGATGGCACATGAATACATATTTCAATCTCACACAAAAGCACACAGCTGGAAGACCTGTGTCAGAGGACGTTTCACCGAACCCATAGTGTTCGCTCTGATTTCTCCTCACAGATGCTCCAGAACTGGTGAGCTTTCTCGGCACTCTTCTGCTTTTGTTTCCCATCTCAAAATTCAGTCCTATTTATTGTGTCGTTTACGTTTAAAATGTTCCAGGGAAAATATCATTGAGATGACCACATGTAACTGAAGAACACTCAATTATACAGGTCAAGTGCTGGTAACCGGGATAATGGGCCTCTATCAGTGTGTAAAAACTCGATGACTCCATCGTTTTAGAGGAGAAACTTATCTCCAATGAATACTAAAAAAAAGCCGAAAGCTGTTTCCTTAACTAACGATTAAGGCTCTCTTGCCTGCATCCCTGGTGGTACAGTGTGTAGGATTCGGCTCTTCTAACAACACTGCCCGGGTTCTGAATCCAGGTGCGAAATTTCAGATTTATTACTCCTGAGAGTGAAACTGCAAAAGCAGAGCAGGTCTGACGGGAATCAATATCTCGCCAAGAACCTAAGGCCTCATTTGGAAACTAAGAGCATGTTTACAGACTGACTCTGTTCACTTAGATAGTTCACGCTTCATTCTCCTTATTCCGCTTCCCAAAGAGTTCATAAACCTCGGTTGGGGCTATTTCAGCTTCCACACCTCTGAAAGCGATGTGAGATTGACTCTGGTATTCTCAAGAAAATTGCTGACGCGACGCAGTTAAAGGATCCTCCATCCTGCAGACCACTAATCCAAAAATCATCTCAGCTTCAGTACAATAAGGACGGTGAGTTTGGAAGTATAACGAAGTTGGAAGTGGCATTCCAATCAACCAAAAGACAAATCTGTTCTGCTTCTTGGTCTGTGCATACCAAACACATGCTGCAGAGTTCTGATATTTGCATGGACACTAGCAGCAATGGGAAGCCTCAGAAGGTGAAAACTCATGAAAGATAATCTCATTCACTGAATTCTCCACTTTGTGCAGCAGTGTCTTTCAATGACAAAGGAAAGATATGTGGCCTCACGTGCCGGCTTCACAGTCACCCTCTTCACTGTTGGAACTTTACACCGTTTTATTTATGGCACTGACTTTGAGTAATGGACCACTGGAGCCAGCGAGAAACTTCTGGTCGTTTCTTGCCCTGGATCTTTAATCCGATAAGATGGACAATGCCTTTAAGCTATCGCGCCTTCACCGCAGCTCAGCGCCTCAAACCAAGCATCTGTCAACATCAACCTATTCTGTTCCTTCCAGCAGCACGCCCTGCTCAAAAACAAACATCAGATAATTACAGCTCCGCTTTCTCCACCTCGAAAATTAGGGCGATAGAACCAACTCTTTGGAAGCTTGGAGAGGGAAATATTGTTGCTAGAGTTGGTTCTGAATTGGAAAACAAGCTAAAGAATGTATATACGTCAGGTCACAAGGGTTCCTGGCAGCATCACTGGGGTTCCCTGTTTTGCACTACGAATTTGCATCGACCTGCATACACCACCCAGTCAAGAAATGAAGACCTATTTCTCTTCTTGTGAATTATCTGACTGGAAACCAATTCCTGGTTATACACAGAAATTCCACTGAAGGTTTGTAGCTCAGGTTGAGATTTAGGGTGCAGGTTTGCTCGCTGAGCTGTAGGTTTGATATCCAGACGTTTCGTTACCTGGCTAGGTAACATAATCAGTGGCGACCTCCAAGTGAAGCGATGCTGTTGTCCCCTGTTTTCTATTTATATCTTTCTCCTGGATGGGGTTCCTGAGGTTTATGGTGATATCATTTCCTGATTGTTTTCTGAGGGGTTGATAGATGGCATCTAGATCTATGTGTTTGTTTATGGCGTTGTGGTCGGAATGCCAGGCCTCGAGGAAATCTCTCGCATGCCTTTGCTTGGCCTATCCCAGGATAGATGTGTTGTCCCAGTCGAAATCGTGGCTTTTTGTGGCTAGCTGGTGTTCATGTAATCTGGTGGCTAACCTTCTTCCTGTTTGTCCTATGTAGTGTTTGTGGCATCCTTGCATGGACGTTTGCAGATGACGTTGATTTTGTCCATGGGATGTACTGGGCTTTTTAAGTTTGTTAGGTTTTGTTTGAGAGTGTTGGTAGGTCTGTGTGCTACTAGGATTCTGAGCTGCCTTAGTA
>NW_025181768.1:0-2500 GCF_004010195.1 Chiloscyllium plagiosum | reverse complement strand
GGTCCGTATCATTTGGTCTCAGAATGACCATCTCATCCCTGCTCCGGAGAGAGCTGTTGGAATTGATTTCAGGGCGATTGCTATTTTGGATACTTCACCTGCTTGTAGCTACGGGTAATTGTTGTACATGTTCCTTCCACGTGCGACTAGAAATCACCAGGCCACCTACCTCAACGAGACAGTTGGATAATCCAACAATGATCTTATTGGTTAGTGTCTGAAAGGTGGCAGGCGCATTTTGGAAACCAAACGGCATGACATTAATCGGATATAGTACATTCAGCATTACGAAAGCCGAAATTGTATTTGCTCTTTCTGGCAAAAGTACCAACCAGTATCCTCTGAGCATATCCAACTGAGAAATAAAATTTCTTCTGTCAGCTTCTCAACATAGTCTTCCAAACGCGGAATCTGATAGCCATCAGGTTTTGTCACAGAATTGACTTCAGGATAGTTCACACATAACCATTGGGTACTATCTGGTTATGTACCATGGCTGTGGGTCAGTTCCGCGTACTGTAACTCACTTAGATAAAATGGAATTTCTTTGCAGGATTACTGAATGAAATACAAAAAAAAGACAGAAAGTAGAAGACGGAAGATCTTTTTCTATCCAAACACTGAACAGATCATCACACTTAATGTGCTATTGCACATCCCCATAAACACCACTTAGCACAAAAGGTAAAACAAACTATAGGTTTTATCATGTTTGAAGTCAGATTGAAAGAACGAGACGGGACCTGTTTCAAGCAGCCTTTCTTCACTAGTGTGAAACACAAACCACGAGCGAAAAGCTGGGATAAACTATCACCCACCATATAGTTTCTTTCTGTATAAAATTGAAAGCCTTCTACCTGAGCGAGTATCTGTTAGCGTTAAACAAATTGACTCCAGCACCTTTCCAAACTCAGATTTATTGGAGCTTGGGTCGTTTACAACCTCTCTGAAGTAAATGAAGGACATCATGAAAGAAACAGCTTCGTCACAACAACTACACATGTCCACGCACTTATGCAAGCAAACATATCATTATGCACCTGTAAACACGCATAAATACACAGAGATACACACACGTTTTCATCACATATATTTGTATTCATGAATACATTTTCGCACACATTCGCACTAAGTATCCACATTCTCACAAACGCATGCAGCATATGAAGTCAATCATTCAAATCACGCATCCTTCTTATAACTTGGTGAGTGCAGTGAACCCAGTTCACCAGCTGCAGACTAACTTATATTCTATAAAATTCCAAGATGACCAGTTGCAGCTCACCTCATGAATTCGCATATCTGGTCCACTATTGGCAAGGCTCATGTCAGGGGTTTGATGAAATACACTCCACCCATATGAATGAGTGTAGCGCAAAAAACACTCGAGAAGATCTACATCATATAGAGAAACAAACAGTCCGTTTGGATGGCATCATTTCCACAGTAGTCAGTACATTCACAACTGATACTCAGTAATAGCACTATGTACCATCTGTAGGAGGCAGTGCAAAAATTCATCCATGTATGCGGGCAGGTGAATAACGGCACATACACACGTGCATGTGCACATACACGCAATCACACACACACACACGTTTATTAATGTGTTGCCATGTCCACATGAAACATAATTCACTTCTGCTTAGCTAATCCTGTCTCATTTGGAACAACTTGACACAATGTATAACTAAATGTTAATACAGCAAAATGACATATCAGTAGAATGCGTAGGTTAGAGGCCAGGTAAGAATTAAATTATTGGCTACAAGGGTGCATTCATCGAGCAAATACATATCTTTAGAATGTAGAAATTGATATTGAATTCACGAAATCCAAGATTAGACTTAAAACATATCAATGCTTCTAAACGGAGGAATCAGAAAGATTGGATATTCCAGCTGGAGAGAAAGGACAAATCCGGCAAAAAAAGGAGAGGTGATCACAGGGAAGCATACAGAATTCTTTCCTGATTTTCAAAAATAAATGCGGAGTATGTGTGTTTTCATTTTCTGTTATGGGTGAGTTTACGACCAGAGGGAATAAGGTCAAATATGATGATGCAATTTTACAACAGACGTGAGGAGGAATTTCTTCACTTCAGTTGAGTAAGTAGTGTGGATTGTTTTGTCGCAGGGAGCTTTCAAGGATGTGTCACCAAATAAATCCAAGGATGAAATAGACGGATTATAAATCAGTAACACCATGAAACTGTTATCGGGAAAAGGATTTGGAATTGACATCGGTTTGATGACCCATTATTTCGCAATTGTACAACAAAGTAAATAATTAATTGCTGAAATAGTCGCGAATTTTTTAGCTGAAATCATGCAGATCCTATGAAGTATGGGTTCCTGAAATAATGCATACAAAACGCATGACCCTAGTTCACGAGAGAAACAAAATTCAATTAAACACATGAAGAATTAATGTAACCACACAGTACTTCCTGGTCAACAAATTTCTAGTACTGGGAGAAAGTGACCGCAAATGGTGGAGG
>NW_025181767.1:0-2500 GCF_004010195.1 Chiloscyllium plagiosum | reverse complement strand
ATATTGAACATTGAACACTGTGCGTTGAACACTGGGCACAGTGCATTGAACACTGGGCACTGTGCACCGAATATTGAACATTGAACACTGTGCATTGAACACTGGGCACTGTGCTGAACACTGGACATTGTGCACTGAACACTGTGCACTGAGTACTGAACATTGAACACTGTACATTAGCACAGGGCACTGTGCACTGAACATTGAACACAACACTGTGCACTGAACACTGTGAATTGAACATGGAACACTGATCACTGTGCATTGAACACTGGGCACTGTGCATTGAACACTGGGCACTGTGCACTGAACATTGAACACTGTACACTGTGCACTGAACATGGAACACTGAACACTGTGCACTAAACATGGAACACTGAACACTGCACACTGAACATGGAACACTGAACACTGTGCACTGAGCATTGAACACTGAAATAAACACTGGGCACTGCACTGAACACTGGGAAATGTGCACTTAACATTGAACACTGATCACTGTGCATTGAGCATTGGGTGCTGTGCACTGAACACTGGGCAATGTGCACTGAACACTGGGCACTGTGCACTGAGCATTGAACACTGTGAAATAAACACTGGACACCGTGCACTGAACACTGGGCACTGAACATTGAACACTGTACACTGTGCATTGAGCATTGGGTGCTGTGCACTGTACACTGAACACTGTGCATTGAACACTGGGCACTGGGCATGTGCTCTGAACATTGAACACTGAACACTGGTCACTGTGCACTAAACTTTGAACACTGAACACTGTGTATTGAACACTGGGCACTGGGCATGTGCTCTGAACATTGAACACTGAGCACTGGTCACTGTGCACTAAACATTGAACACAGGGCACTGTGCATTGGACACTGAACATTGTGCATTGAATGCTGGGCACCGAACATTGAACACATCACTGTGCATTAAACACTGGACACTGTGCACTGAAAATTGAACACTGAGCAGTGTGAACTGAGCATTGTACACTGGGCACTGAACATTGAACACAACACTTTGCATTGAACACAGGGCACTGTGCACTGAACATTGAACACTGTGCACTGTACACTGGGCACTGAACAACAAGCATTGAACACTAGGCACTGTGCACAGAACACTGGGTACAGTGCACTCAACACTGGGCACTGTGCACTGAACATCGAACACTATGCACTAACACAGGGCACTGTGCACGGAACACTGGGCACTGTGCACTGAAAATTGAACACTGTGCACTGTACACTGGGCACTGAACAACAAGCATTGAACACTAGGCACTGTGCACGGAACACTGTGCACTGTGCACTGAACATTGAATACTGTAAAATAAATACTGGACACCGGGCACCAAACACTGGACACTGTGCACTGTGTACTGAACATTGATCACAACACTGTGTACTGAACATTGATCACAACACTGTGCACTGAACATTGAACACAACACTGTGCACTGAGCACTGTGAACTGAACATTGAACGCTGGGAACTGTGCATAAACACTGAATATTGAACCCTGAGCATTGAACACAACATTGTGCATGGAACACAGGGCACTGTGCACTGAACACTGCACTGAACACTGGACATTGTGCACGGAATATTGAACATTGAATACTGGGCACTGGACACTGAACATTGAAAACTGTACACTAACACAGGGCACTGTGCACTGAAGACTGAACACTGTGCACTGAACACTGTGCACTGAACATTGCACACTGGGCACTGTGCATAAACACTAAATATTGAACCCTGAACATTGAACACTGGACATTGTGCACTGAATATTGAACATTGAATACTGTACACTGAACACTGGGCACTGTGCACTGAATACTGAACATTGAACAGTGTGCATTGAACACTGGGCACTGTGCACTGAACACTGTGCATTGAACACTGGGCACTGTGCACTGAACATTGAACTCTATACACTAACACAGGACACTGTACATTGATCACTGTGCACTGTGCATTGAACACTGGACACTGAACATTGAACACTGTGCATTGAATGCTGGGCACTGTGCACTGAACGCTGGGCACTGTGCACGGAATATTGAACATTGAACATTGTGCATTGAATACTGGACACTGTGCACTGAACACTGCACGGAACACTGGACATTGTGCACTGAATATTGAACATTGAACACTGTGCAATGAATACTGGGCACTGTGCACTGAACACTGTACTGAACACTGGGCATGGTGCACTGAACATTGAACACTGTACACTAACACAGGACACTGTACATTGATCACTGTGCACTGTGCATTGAACACTGGACGCTGTGCATTGAATACTGGGCACTGTGCACTGAACACTGGGCACTGTGCACGGAATATTGAACATTGTGCATTGAATACTGGACACTGTGCACTGAACACTGCACGGAACACTGGACATTGTGCACTGAATATTGAACATTGAACACTGCAATGAATACTGGGCACTGAACACTGGGCATGGTGCACTGAACATT
>NW_025181766.1:0-2500 GCF_004010195.1 Chiloscyllium plagiosum | reverse complement strand
TGATTTGGGATGGAGATGTTTACACAGTGAGTATGAGACATCTGAATAAAACCTGTGCACATTTCCATCAAGTTTGTAGATTAATTTAAGATGCTTCTGCTTGTTTTTTTTGTGTTCAATGAAGAAAGTAAAAAATGCAGCTTGGTAAAGAAAGTGAATGTACAGACCAGTCATGACCTCATTGAATGGAGGGAAAGACTTGAGGGGATGGGTGTCCTTCATGATGTCCAGTGCTGCACTCAGTGTCTTGTTTTCAGATCTCCTCCAAATTCAGCCCACGAGGAATAACGTCATAAATTAGAGAATGATCTCACACCAATAATGCCAAGTATTTTTGATCACATTAAATATAATGAACAGAATTTCCATGGCCATTCACTGCTCCTGTAACACTTTAGAACCTCTGCAAATGCATGAAGACAAAGACAATAATTAGGATTAATTAAAATTTGTCCGAAATTCGGGATCTGATTTGGCACTCAGCGTGACCAGCAGCATTTGCACGGAACGTTCATGCACATAGAAATGAACTCATTATATACAGATGACTCTTGTCCCAAGTATCAATAGATGATCTTAAGTGAGAGACCAACTCTGAAAGAAAGGTAACTTCATGGATTACATTGTGGTATCTTCAATGATTTTACTTTTTTCACAGGTTTCACTTGTTACAAAGCCAGTGTTCTTTAGGAATAATTACACAGGGTATGTTATAGGTAATCACAAATGCTTTCACAGATCAAAATACATAAACAGTAGTAAGCATCGTTTCAGCAATAGTTGGAAGTTGCCATTTTGAAGGTGGTTACTTCATCTTGTGAGGAAATAACCTGAAGAGTGGGTGTTTTCATCCTAAAGAGGCATTTTCCATTGATTTTGATTTCTGTTTCATAGGAGATACTGTGTGCCATGATTACACAGTTAAAATCCTCCCGCCGCCAGGAGAACAGGTCTTAGTGGAGGCGATGGTGACGTTAACCTGCATTGTGTCCAATCTTCCTTCTGTAGTCAGCGTCACCTGGATAGAAGAAAAGAAGCCTCTGAAATTAGAAATTGCTGACCAGCCTGGACAGAATCCCGACAGCGTGTTCATCAAATTAGACGTTTCTACTGAAGCCTGGCTGAGTGGCGTTACTTTTGAATGTGTACCACAGAATCTACCGACTCCGCTGAGAGACTCCATCCACAAGGAGAAAGGTGAGCGGTGAGATTAAAACACAAAGGATCCCATGTATGATCCAGATCCAGTTACACCAATGGCAGGCTTTGATTGGTAATGAGCAAACACCGTTGGGAGCATTAATGATGCGTCTGATGGCAGGATAGGTAAGTAGCTGATTCAGAAAGAGACAGACCAAAGGATATTCTATTCTGGTTAAGTCAGATAAGGTGGGTAGAAGCCTGGGGTGTGAAGTCACCATCAGCAATGACAAATGGCCAGAATGTCCTTGTTGTGGGCTGGAAACATGGAGGCGACTTTCACATTAAACTTTTAACATCTTTTACTGAACATCATGGATACCATTCTGCTCCTTTTAGAAAATGAAAGTGAATAAATCCCAAATTAAAAATGGCATATTTTAATATTTAGTGAAATCGCGATATTGATTCTGGATTTTTATAGTTGATTTATATTTGTCTCAAATATTTTGCAGTGATCAATCCATGGGAGCCATCAGTGTCTGTGCTCCTGCCAACAACAGAAGAAATCTCCACTGAAAGGGTTCTCTCCCTCACCTGTTTAGTGAGAGGTTTCTCCTCCCGAGGGATCTTCGTCAAGTGGACAAACAATGGCGAGCCTGTAAATCCCAGTAACTACAAGAACACCGAGGTAATAGCGGAGAGCGACATCACCTCCTTCTTCATGTCCAGCCTGTTATCCATTACAGCGGAAGACTGGGCCAGCAGTGCTTCTTACTCCTGTGTGGTGGGACTTGAAGTGATTCCGTTGAAGATCATCAACAGAACAGTCAATAAATCTAGCGGTAAACCGAGTTTTGTAAACATTTCGCTTGCACTGATGGACACTGTTAATTCATGTCAATAAAAATCTCAAGTTTCATTTAATAATTCAACAAAAGTAATAAAGTTTTTTTCCTCCAGTTTTGAGTTAAATACACAACCGCTGAATTAATTGTCTCCTACTCTTCAATTCCATCTGTGCAGTTGAGATTAGATTAGATTCCCTAAAGTGTGGAAACAGGCCCTTC
The DNA here is from genome assembly GCF_004010195.1 of Chiloscyllium plagiosum. NCBI lineage: Eukaryota > Metazoa > Chordata > Chondrichthyes > Orectolobiformes > Hemiscylliidae > Chiloscyllium > Chiloscyllium plagiosum. The sequence continues at coordinate 290 of NW_025181766.1, read as the reverse complement.
GGCCCAACAAGTTCACACCTGCCTCCGAAGAGCAACCCATCCAGACCCATTCCCCTACATTTCCCCCTGAATAATGCACCTAACACTATGGGCAATTTCCCATGGCCGATTCACCTAACCTGCACATCTTTGGACTGTGGGAGGAAACCGGAGCACCCGGAGGAAACCCACACAGACACGGGGAGAATGTGCAAACTCCACACAGTTAAATTGGATTATTAACAGGTCTGGGAAGTATATCTTGTGCAGTTAATGTTCCCGCTCAGATACACCCTGGGTGAGAAACAGAG
>NW_025181765.1:0-2500 GCF_004010195.1 Chiloscyllium plagiosum | reverse complement strand
AATTTACTTTGTGTCCCAGCATAAATAAACGGGTTCATACAGGAACTTAATAGCAGAAGCATAAATCCGGTCTCTTGGAGAATAAACGTAGAATCACTGACATTGGAACCTGTCAAATAAGTAGCATGCGCAATTTGGACATTCAGGATCGTCACAAAGTAAAGCAAATTTAACAGTATGAAATTGCCCGAGATGGCAAATAGTAAAATAATGGACTTCCTCCGTTTCTCTATCTCTGGGTCAATCTGATTCAGTACATTTTTCTGAGTGCAGATTCTTCTACGTGCCCTATTGGCTATCAGAATGTGCCTCACCATCAATACATTAAGTAGTAAAATGAGAATAAATGGGAGAAAAGGATTTAAACTGGATCGTATCCAGTCATATGCAGTCCAGGCTGGTGATGTATAGTATATTGCTTTTATGACACAGAACCACGGTACCCCATTAATTATGTACTGTGGTTCAAATTGAAAATATTTGAAGATATTTTTCAGAATGGCCAATACAGACACGATTCCTGTTACCCGCGCTGTCACGTTTACTGTTCAGTATTTTGTTTTTAACTTCTGACAGGAGATAGCCACAAAACGATCAAAGGTGAACGCAACAGTTAACCAGACAGAGCTATCAATTGCGATAAAAATTAAGACAGTTCGCACAGCGCACACTGGCGTTACAGACAAGTAACTGAATGGGAAGTAGACAGAAGCAATCCTGTTTAATATTACAGCATTGATCATGACGAGGATATCTGTCACCGCCATGGATAGCAGATAATAAGTAACACATTCGGAGAGACCACATCTTCTTCGATACAGAACCATTACCACTGCTATATTAGCTGGAATAGAGGGGGATGAAAATATGGATGGAAGGAAAGAGTAAAATCGTTACTGAATCGGCTGTATTTTCTATGATACATCGTGAACTCAATGCTTGTAACTGTCAAAGAATATTGAAAGCTTTGCTTTATCCAGTGGAAAAGTATTGCCAGATTGCAGCACAGTGATCAAGGTTAAGTTTATAACGTATCAGTACGAGTACATTGAAAAATATTCAATTGAAACCTAACAGACGCAATGAACAAAAAACTCGACTGAATCTCCACTCCAACACAGGAAAACTAAATCCACCAGAAAAAATAACACAGCAGTAACAAGAGAAAATTTCTAAAAAGTACGTTTGTAGATCAATGCTGAAACATCAAAGTTGTGCAGAAAAAAATGTATTCAGCAAAGATTTTAACGAGCTTAGGATGCAATGTGACATTTCTAGAATTAACTCAAAGTGTTCACTCATTTAAAGTTGATTGTCGATATTCATAAAGAACCCGCTATACTTTGCAAATGACCAAATATGATGCCAAAACGTCTGCTCTTCAGTCACCTGAATAAGCACTGAGGGGAACAAGCATAAAAAAGGAACATCAAGTAGTGCGTGTTGATAAACAGATGTTCTTGGTGGACCCAAGGAGGTGCAAAAGAAAATGCTCAACGTCAACCTTGTTTTATGAGCTAAACTGAGGTGAGATCTTTCGATTTTTTGGCAACAGCGTTTGACTTTGGGAATGCTGCATAAATAATTATTATTCATAACATTCATTCTGTAAAAAAGTTGCAAAGACTGCAAGCATTTCTTTGCCTGTGCACGACTCCAACCTCTTCAGCTAATATTAGTATCGGATAATCCGTTTCGATCTGCACCAATGCAACTCTCAGGTGATGAGATCATATTAGCAGAATAATCTCTCGATCTTTCCATGTTACCTCCCCACTACCACCACAAAACGAAGTGCAGATCTTGCTCATTGCTGATGTAGGTCATTGGTGTTAAATGTGAGCTATTTTCTGCAATGGATATTCGTAATTAAACATTATGAATTACACATTAGAGATTCCACCAGTTCTGATGTTTCATCTAATATGAGGAGAATGGTGATGATGTGAAAAGACGTGCCCTGTGGTAGTGACAGAGGAAATCAAACAATCAATTGTCATATACTTAGGCACATCAGAAACTGCTAACACTGAAGTGTAACCGTGTCCTGTGAATTGGGAGAAACATTGAACTGTTCAGTCATTTTCAACTGTAGCAACACTTCTTGTGTCAATAGCTCAGTGACTGAGACAATTCACTTTGGGAAATTCGTTCATTTTATTTTGCTGGAATTATTCATTGGCGAAAGCCAATCGATTTTGAATCAATTGTTGGCATTGTTTCCCACTGTGAAGATCAATCGCACTGTAGTCCTAAAAAATACTATCATCACAATTTGACAATTCAACCAGAGCACAATAAAACTTCAGCGAGATTACTCAACAGAATACATATTCACACATATGATATTTCCACACCAAAATAGTTATTTCTTTGACCATAACACACTTCTGTTGATCATGTATAACCAGCATCTTAACACAACACAACTGGATTTATACAATGGTGATTATGGACAACTACACTAATCGAATCATGTCCAAGGCCACAAAAGAGCTTA
>NW_025181764.1:0-2500 GCF_004010195.1 Chiloscyllium plagiosum | reverse complement strand
AAGATTGCAAAGTCAGAGGGCAGAAGGAGGAGGACAGCATCTAGTTTCAACCATGATTTGACTCAACTAACCCTCGAAATGTAATGACCTGTGCAGCTGGAGAGCTGGTCACATCCCCTTGATTACACCAGTTTTTTTCTTGGAGACTTGAAATCCTTCTGCCTGAGACATTATTTGTTAGGTAAAAATCAAAGCACCCCAATGAAGTATTCAAAATTGAGACACATTGGAACCTTGGGATGGTTAGAAAATCTCTGAAAACAGTTCAAGAACAACATAACCTTCTATGATTCTATCCTCTCAAGTGGAGGGAGAAGATACCATAGCACAATTTTAAAGAATAGTAAGGGAGTTAACCCTGGAGTCCTGACCAATCAACATTGCAAAAGCAGGTCACTTGGCAACTATCATATTGCTGTTTGTGGGAGCTTATTGTGCCCTGTTTCATTGGCTGAGTAAAAAAAATTTCATTGACCGTAATGAGCCTTGCTGAGGTTCATACAAATGTGACTTTCTTTCTTTATGTATTCTATTTATTCATTAACAACTTCACTGAGGGGTGGCACTACAAACAATCCATCTCTACCTTAATGATATTGTTGCATTACCTTGTAAGATTGACACCCAAATCTTCCCATCGCAGATATAAAGGTCTTTCTTGAAAACATCAAACCAGAGACGGCTGGCTTCAGTCTCAGTGCAGGGTGGGTGGCTTCCAATTGTCACCTTCATGTCTGTTTCTGATTTCAACACAAGAGGAGATCAACAACGTTCGTATTTACCAGAGACGAGTCATTGAGTTAGACACTGTGTGGCTTCACTATGGCTAGGAGAAAGTGAGGTCTGCAGATGCTGGAGATCAGAGCTGAAAATTTCATTTCCCCTCCTCCCACCTTGTCTCAGTCAAATCCATCGAACTCAGCACCGCCTTCCTAACCTGCAATCTTCTTCCCGACCTCTCCGCCCCCACCCCAGTCTGGCCTATCACCCTCACCTTGACCTCTTTCCACCTATCACATTTCCGACGCCCCTCCCCCAAGTCCCTCCTCCCTACCTTTTATCTTAGCCTGCTGGACAAACTTTCCTCATTCCTGAAGAAGGGCTTATGCCCGAAACGTCGATTCTCCTGTTCCCTGGATGCTGCCTGACCTGCTGCGCCTTTCCAGCAACACATTTCCAGCTATAAAGCTACCTTGAATGGTTTTGCATAATCAGATGTGGCTGATAGTGAGGCAGTGGTTAACACATATTTCATGCCGTCAAATGACTTTTGACAGTCCTCTGTCCACTGAACCTTCTCGCCTTTCTTCAACAATTCAGTGAGTGGAGCAGTCACATTGCAAGAATGAGGCACAAACCTTCGATAAAATCTACACAATTCCCGGAACCATAGAACTGCTCCTTTTGTCAACGGTATGGGAAATTCTCCAATTGCCTTCACTTTTTCATCCAATGACACCATTTATCTTTGTACAATAGCATGGCCCAGGAAGGTGATTTGTGCTTTGGCAAATTCATTTTTTTTCCCAAGTTTACCACCAAGCATGCCTTCCGAAGCCAATCAAACAAATCCGACAAATGCTGTAAAAGTTCCTTCCATGACTGACTAAAAATCACCACGTTACCAATGCACTCCTCACATTGGATAATCTGATAACTTATTGATTAGCCGCTGAAATGTGGCCGGCCCGTATTTCATACCAAATGTAAGTTACTTGTCCCACATTTTCAACAGAGTCTTCCAATTGTGGAAATGGGCAAAGATCAATATTTTTAACTGCATTGACTTTACGATGATCCGCACATAACGGCACGGTGGGCGGCACGGAAGGCGGCACGGTGGCACAATGGTTAACACTGCTGCCTCACAGCGCCAGAGACCCGGGTTCAATTCCCGCCTCAGGCGACTGACTGTGTGGAGTTTGCACGTTCTCCCCGTGTCTGCGTGGGTTTTCTCCGGGTGCTCCGGTTTCCTCCCACAGTCCAAAGATGTGCAGGTCAGGTGAATTGGCCATGCTAAATTGCCCGTAGTGTTAGGTAAGGGGTAAATGTAGGGGTATGGGTGTGTCGCGCTTCGGCGGGTCGGTGTGGACTTGGTGGGCCGAAGGCCCTGCTTCCACACTGTAAGTGATCTAGTAATCTAATAACCGTTGGGTTCCATTTGGCTTTGGCAGAATGACTATGGGTGAGTTCCAGTCACTGCAACGCACGTTGATTATGTCATCTTAGAGCATGCATTCAATCTTCTGAACCTGTGCCAACCTTAGAGGATTATGCCTGTAAGGATGTTAGTTAATCATAACAGCATCTCCTATAGCTACCTTATGCACAATTGGATCAGTACTGCCAATTAATTTCTACATATCTTCCCATGTAATAGTAATACCTCTTTCTAGTCATTCTTCCCATGTAATAGTAATACCTCTTTCTAGTCATTGCAATTTTTCTCAGAAAAGTAACTCAATACTTTATCCCAATTTTAGAAAACTACCTCATTGTC
>NW_025181763.1:0-2500 GCF_004010195.1 Chiloscyllium plagiosum | reverse complement strand
TAGTATTAAGCAATCGTCTGCAGATTGCGGAAGTGCAGACGCAGGGGTTAAAACAAGAGTCTCCAGACTCCTGCGTAGAGCCTCATTATATATGGTGGGTGACTCACAGTAACATTGACAAAGTCGTGTGAACTCATAAGCTTTCCCTTTGAAAGAAAAAGCGAACCAGAATTGACTATCTGGATGCACCGTCACACTAAAGAATGTATTTGCTAAATCCACAGCAGGGAACCATTTACTGTCCGGTAGAAATTGAACTAATACAGTGTGGGGTTTGGGAACATGTGATGCGCGCGGGACAACACTGTTATTGACTGCCTGCAGGTCTTGAACAAACCTGCATTCCTCCGGTTCACTTGGAATTTTTGCCTTTTTGATCAGAAAAATGGGAGTTCTCACCGGTGAGTTTACACAGGGGATTATCTCTCTAGCCTTTGGGAAGGATTGAAAGACTGGAGTAACTACGTCCATGGCCTTGGGTTTTATCGGGTATTGTGCCCTGCCAGGACGATACTCCGACTTCGTTGGTTACTCGTATTGGTTCACAACCTCGTATAAGCCCCAAAGCATGTTTTCCTTTTACGCATAATTCAGTAGGGACCGTTATTTATCTTGGGTCTGAGAAGTTTATCTTAGGGAAACGCCAGGCCAGCCTTCTAGGCTCTTCAGGGCTAGCGGGGGTTACCTCGACTGTTCTATTGCCTGAGTTAGACAAATTAATTTCTTCCTATATGTCTGCACATCTGCATTGAACCACATACCCACATCGTCCCAGAACACCCAACATTTCGTTCTTTATGCCTTTAGAACCCATGGCCCCAAATCCTGCCACCAGTCACTGGACACCTTCGCCAGTGACACGCGAGGAGCGTAGCCTTCCACATCAAAAATATAGAGCTTACTTGCCGTCACAGGCACTTGACATAAGTTCACACTAACTGCACATCTGCCATCCCTTCAATAAAATTCGCACAATAACAACTGACCTGGTTTAACCAATCCCCTGAACCAACCATAAGAGAGCTCATTGCTCTCTTATGGTTCCTCAGGGCCATCGTGGTGTATGTGTGCTGTGCAGTGCAGCACATACCCGCAAAAAAAATCGGTGTTAATAGGATTAACATGGTTACCTGCTTCCAGGGCGAGTGAATTGCTCAATGAGCTCATTGCTCTCTGGCTTAATCGCCACTCATAGACATACACCAGGGGTCGTGGGTTGTATTTTACAGTTTACACTTGTGAATCTTCCCTTTGAATTACCTGCAAGCCCGTCGGAGTAGTGAGCAAATACAACCCCAGTCTCACTATGAGATCCCGAACCATCAAATGTAAAGGACAGAATTCTGCTAACAAAACTGTGAATTAGAATGTATACACATTACTGATTTCACACAATATGGGTGTGGTAAAACTCTCTCATATCACGACGCCTGATGCCTCCATTGAGTTCAGGAACATTCCACTCATCTTTATTGGCGTCAACTCTCGGAACTGTCTTGATTTGAGGAGTGAATGTGCTGGCCATGTATCTACCAAAAAGGTAATTGGTGTACCTTCCACTTATAACATAGAGGTAGGCATCGACATATACACATCATTGTTATATTGAACATATTGTCCACACTTCGCAGTCTCAATGTTCAATATAGAGTTGGGTCACATCTCAGTGCCCGTTAGTTTAGTAGAAGTGATTAGCCTAAGGGATTCTTCGTTGCCAACTATAAAGGCAAGAGGTTTACCTGTACCTTGTGGCCTGCCCACCTCGGGTCGTCCCCTGTCAGTCACCATGCTGTCCAGCCTCCAGGACCGTTTGAGGCTGTCTGTGGGGGCACTGTCTCGACCAGTGGTCCATTGCTCCGCAAACAAAGCACCAGCCAGATCTATCTCTGCAAGCGCACTTCCGCGATCCCTTCCTCTTTTGTGAACTCCTCCCGTGCCTCTCTCTTTTCCCGCAGTTCCTTCCTCCAACGGCTGAACGACCATTTGCATCATAATAAGCTGAGGTTTATGTGATTGCTGTTCCATCTTTAATTTCCGGTTATGGTTCTCTTGAGCCAGCAATGTTTCAGCATGTATCCCGTATTGTTCTATCTAATCCAGCTTTCCCGTGTCCCAGGTAATACACGGATATTATTACCTATTTTGTTGTTTCGTACTGCATTCCATTGATGAAGCTGCTCATCAGGTCTGCCTCATACAGTGTGATCTCTGCCGTCGTTATGTCCTTGGGTGGTATGAGTCCACAATAGACGTTATCAACTTTCGTGAGGCAATTCAGGTACTGGGACATTGTCTCGACTTCTTTAGGGATTCTTGCTTCAATTGATTGTGAGGACGATATGCTATTGGGGATTCAGCAGACCCTGGGGCGGCGACCGTTGACTTGGAATCTTCGTGAAGTGGATCTCGTAGGGGGGCTGTAGCTCTTCGAGGGCACCCATTAAGGTCAGGATCTGATCCAGTCTTCAGACACTGTACAGCTTCATTAGGTTGTTTTCCA
>NW_025181762.1:0-2500 GCF_004010195.1 Chiloscyllium plagiosum | reverse complement strand
TAATCTGAGACCGGATAAATCTGAGAGAGGATTGATTAACGTGCACAGAAAGGGAATAGATACGTGCGACAGGAATAAAATTATAATTGGAAGTGTTAATAACCAGGGATATAGATAAATGCTAGAGAGAGGATATTCAGAGAAGATATAGGAAGAACGTTTGCATCCTGAGAGTGTTGTTTGTCTGGAACTCACTGTGTGAACGTATGGTAAATCTAAGAGTCCTCAGAACACTTCGGGAGTATTTAGCCAAACACTTGAGGAGCAAGAGCACGTACGGATAAGGACCGGGTCCTGAAAAGTAGGGCGAGGATAAATAGATGTTTGATGATAGACTTGAACACCGTAACGTTGGGTGCAGTAAAGCGTAGGCTTGCTCACTTCTGTGGCACCATGAAAGTCGTGTTGGACTTCTGCTGCATTGTTAAGATTGTGATTCAAAGTTTGTGGGTTTGAATCCCAACAGAATCGGAGTTTAGTTCAGATTTTAGCTGAATCAATGATTGTTCTGCTGATTCATCATCAGTTCCCTTCGTCTGGAGTTCACGCACCTGCTACTGACCAGAGAAGATTCGTCATCTTCTTGGTGGTGAGTTTTGAGGGAATCGCATCATTTGAAATATGATCAGTCCAGAATACGCTGCTCATTCACAAAACCAACTGTTGAATCCCACTGTCTCTAAACACATTTCCCTCCCACGGTTGCACAGAGATTTGCGGTTTATTCAGTGTCTTTTCGCCTTTGGGCCACCGGTTGATGTGGATGGGCTGGGGAAAGACATTGACGTGTTCTATCAGCCATAATGATATCAAATGGAGCGGTAGCGTTGGCGGGCGAAATGCCCCCCTCCTATTCCTCTCTGTCTGTGCTATTTCTGACAGAGGGTTTTAAACAATAACATGATTAGGACCCTGTGAATCTACACCACGGAATACCAAGGTCCTCCACTTTATCCCACCACTCTCACAGCTGGAATGCACAGCTCCTGTTGTAGTTTTGATCAAGCAGTGGAGGATTCTCCCAGGAGCTCTGCCAGACTGCATGTTCCTTCACACAGGTTTCCAACTGGACACATGGAGCGAACGGCCGTGTGGATATTGGGGATTCAGGGACAGATGTCCCCTTTGCCTGGCTAGAGTTCTGGCTACGGTAATAATCATGAATTTCGAGCATTCTGGATCTTACTCTGGATTTTTATCACTTTGCAATTTAAACTGAAATTCAATTTACTCTTGCATGACATCCTGATATCTTCAGTATTCATGAAAACTTTACAACATGTCCTTGCATGTAACCATGTTGAGTATTGATGATGAGTGCAGTATATTTCTTGTCGTCTGTAGTAACATGCAGAAGGAAGTTAGTGAAGTTTTGTCGAATCGAATTCTGTGCCAAATTGAAGCCGACCGAATGAGAAGTCCTGAGACAGCGATAATATAACATTGTCTGTAAACAACGCAGCAACCCACAGAAACCCAGTTTTCAATTAAGTCTATTTTGCACAACGTTTTTCTATGTCCCATTTCCTGAACCTGATGCTCGAAAAGGCACAGGTCCATATCAGTTCCTCCTCCTCTGCCTTAGCTTTAATTTCAGAACCACAGCAAAAGTAGAACAGGCGGGTCGAAGGTCCCAGAGGTATGATTTATAGGCTTGCTGCCAGCGGCTCCAGTGGAGCAACTGATCAGCGCTTGGCACTGAACAGCGTGTTAAAATGCCGCAGTTGTAATTCCAATCGTTATCTAAAGCTGTTTTTACTGACGTTTATCAGGAAATATTGGAGCATTAGACTGAAGCATAGTTGAAGAATAATGTCGAATAAAGCAGCATCTCTTCTAAAGCTCCATTTTCTGATTTAGGAAAGGTATCAATTGTTAACCGTAAAACGGCACATAGTTCCCAGGTGATTATCCATCTGTGGATCGAGAAACAGAGCTGATATTTTAGCTTGATGACCTTTTTCATATCTCTAACACTGCACTGAATTAAATTCTTGAAAAGGCTCTTAAACTCGTTTCATACAATCCTGTTCGCTGCAAACTCACACAGCTCATTAAACCGTTCGAAAGGAATTAGATTTATTTCTTTGGGTAGATTGAATGTTGTCACTTACTCTGGTAAAGTCATGACAAATAGTTTTGATGCTGTGTGGAACAAAGGGTTCAAACAGGAATAATGAGACGTCTTGTCGCTGGATTTTTCGGACGGAAATGAGTGAGTATTAAAAGGAATCAGTCCCGTTCCTGGTCATTGTGACCAAATGTTCAAGGCAACAGATGGCAAATGATAATGATGCTTGACATTGACAGGTCCATTCCTACTGACTATAATCACCATTGTGCTACAGATCACGTGAGCGTGGAAGATGATGATCCTTATGGTAACCTGAGACAGTGCGACAATTACTCCCACGTTGTTTGTCCCTTTCTATACCATAAACCAGTTATCCCACGGATTGAGCTAACCAGCTTCCATTTAATGCAAAGTTAAAAGAAACAG
>NW_025181761.1:0-2500 GCF_004010195.1 Chiloscyllium plagiosum | reverse complement strand
CCACTTTAATCTTGACTTTGAAACAAGAGTCAATCATTTGGACTGCTTGCTTCTGTTAGTCCCTTTGTGTAGTAGGGCCTGGTCTCTTTCTGTCTGTGTCCTCCTTCGTTGATAATTTGATGGGAATATGCCTGTCCAGAAAAACGATTGCCTTTTATGTTATGCTCACGTCGTTAGCACCTGGTTACTGTGTTTACACTGTGTCTGTGTGTGTCTGTGTGGGTTTTTTTGTGAGTTCAGAGTTTCACTTGGCCAATGTACCCAGCATCCTTCGCTGTTTGGCCAAGTTGGTAATCTATCAGGAGATGCTACAGCACTTCCAGCGCACACACAGAGACTGTGTCGGTCTCAGTCAGTAAAGGGAGTATTGGCAATGTGGAAATAAAGGGCAGACACCCGAGAATGATGATCAATGGGTATTCTGCAGGCTGGAGGCCAGTTTGCAGTGAGATTGCCTGGGGTCAGTGTTGAGGCACTAACTTTTCCTGTTAATGATCTGGATCTCGGTGTGGTCGGGCAACTTCAAAGTTTGCAGATGGCACAAAATTTGGACAAATTATCAAATGTGAAAATTGTGGTGTGGAACCACTGAGCCACAGTGGGGCATCATGGTGGCTCAGTGGTTAACACTGCTGTTAGGGACCTGGGTTCAATTCCAACTTCGGGTGACTGTCTGTGTGGAGTTTGCACATTCTCCCCGTGTCTGTGTGGGTTTCCTCCGGGAGCTTCGGGTCCTCCCAAAGTCCAAAGGTGGATCGGCCATGCTAAATTGTCCCATAGTGCCCAGGGATGTGCAGGTTAGGGTGGATTGGCCATGCTAAATTGTCCCATAGTGCCCAGGGATGTGCAGGTTAGGGTGGATCGGCCATGCTATATTGTCCCATAGTGTCCAGGGATGTGCAGGTTAGGGTGGATTGGCCATGCTAAGTTTTCCCATAATGCCCAGGGATATGCAGGTTAGGGTGGATTGGCCATGCTAAATTGTCCCATAGTGACCAGGGATGTGCAGGTTAGGGTGGATTGGCCGTGCTAAATTGTCCCATAATGCCCAGGGATGCGCAGGTTAGGGTGGATTGACCATGCTAAATTCTCCCAATATGTCTAGGGATGTGCAGTTTAGGGTGGATTGGCCATGCTATATTGTCCCATAGTGTCCAGGGATGTGCAGGTTAGGGTGGATGGGCCATGCTAAATTGTCCCATAGTGTCCAGGGATGTGCAGGTTAAGGTGGATTGGCCAAGAGACATTGTCCCATAGTGCCCAGGGATGTGCAGGCTTGGGTGGATTGGCCATGCTAAATTGTCCCATAATGCCCAGGGATGCGCAGGTTAGGGTGGATTGACCATGCTAAATTGTCCCATAGTGTCCAGGGATGTGCAGGTTAGGGTGGATTGACCATGCTAAATTGTCCCATAGTGCCCAGGGATGTGTAGGTTAGGGTGGATTGACCATGGGAAATTGTCCCGTAGTGCCCAGGGATGTGCAGGTTAGGGTAGATTGGCCATGGGAAATTGTCCCATAGTGCCCAGGGATGTGCAGGTTAGGGTGGATTGGCCATGCTAAATTGCCCCATAGTGCCCAGGGATGTACAGGTTAGGGTGGATTGACCATGCTAAATTGCCCGTAGTATTGAAGGAGATGTCGGTTAGGTGCATTAGTCAGGGGTAAATGTAGAGTAATAGGCGAGGGGAATGGGTCTGGTGGGTTCCTGTTCGGAGGGTCGATGTGGACTTGTTGGGCCGAAACGTCTGGTTTCCGCACTGTAGAGAATCTGTTCTAGTCTGAACAAACGTTAACAGGTTTGAGGAGGTGACAGCTGAGATGTGATGCAGAAAACTGTGAGGTGATGCACTTTGATTGGAAGGACATTGGAACATTGCAAGAACAATATAAAATCAGGGGTGCAATTCTGACTGGGTTGCAAGAAAGGGAGCCCTAGATTAATACTTACCCAGATCATTGAAGGTGGCAGGACAGGTTGAGAAATATATTAAATCATACAGTGTACAAGAGCTGAGGTATGATGCTGAATTTATACAAGACATTTGTTTGATCTCAGTTGGAATATCGTGTCCAATTGTAAACGTCACCTTATAAGAAAGATGTAAACACATCGGAGAGAGAGGGAGTGGGAGAGAGGGAAAGAGAGAGGGAGAGCGCGAGAAGGAGAGGGAGTGGGAGAGAGGGAAAGAGAGAGGGAGAGCGCGAGAAGGAGAGGGAGTGGGAGAGAGGGAGTGTGCAGGTACCATTTGCAAGAACAGTTCCAGGGATGAGGAACTTTGGGGACCAGGATGGAGTGAAGAGGGTGGGACTGTTCTCCCTGGGAGTGGAGAAGGCAGAGAGAGAGGGAGGGAGATTGGATCGAGGTTTACAACATCAGGGGCAGGGGCTGGAGAGAATCGAGTGGGAGAAGCTGTTCCCAGTCGGAAAAGGGAACAAGGAACGGAAGGGGCAGGGATTGAACAGCAGTGTGTACCATCCCCTCCCTCCCCCCACCGAT
>NW_025181760.1:0-2500 GCF_004010195.1 Chiloscyllium plagiosum | reverse complement strand
GGGAGTTCTTTTTGACAGAGCTGTCAAGCAGCAGAGAAATAACCAGCTCAATGTGGTTTCCGATAGGTCCCCATGTGGAAATGGTGCTGCTGTGGAAAATCACTGGATTATTAATCCAGACCAGGATAATGCTCTGGCAGCGGGTGGAAGTTAAAAATAATTGACAACATATTAAGATGCAGAATCTGGTGTCCGTAATAGTGACCTTCAAGCCAATGTCGATTGGAAACACCAATTTGCTTCGCAAATGTACTTCCAGAAAGTGAATCTCCCGTACTTTCCTGGTCTGGCCTAAACGTGACTGCAGACACAGACATGTGATAAACTTTTCAACGATCTCTGAATCCACCAACCAAGACATTCTATTGTATCAAACTGTTCCAAGGTCTAAAGGATTAAACCAGACAGAACACCCAGCCCCAGCCTCAGTATCAGAAAAGGGAATGAGAAACACAGTCCTGTTGACCCTGCAGAGACCTCCTTCCTAACATCTGAGAGCTTGTGACAACATTTACAGACTACACAGAAACATCGGGAATGGAGTAGGCCAGACAACACATTGAGCCTTCCCCATTCCAGTTCATGTTCAAACATCTCCTCAATGCACTTTTCCCACACACTGCACACATCCCTTAATGTGATAAACCGTGGGTAGCTATAAAGTAGGAAGTGCAGTAGTGCCTTTGGTCTGTCGAGTTTGCATCCAATTCAATATAATGATACCTGGCCCTTTATTTCCACACCGTACCCCTGGTCTCCCACCATCCCTTTACTGTCTCTAAGTCCGTATTTATATTCAGTGTCTTGGCTTCCAGGTTCGAGCCCATTCCCCAGGGTCACCAGTTGCTGAGTGCAGTCATTTATTGTCTTCTCATTGTAGAATGGTCTGTCTGTACCTCATACTGTGGCCCCTTGTTTTAGACACCACAGCCTGGGGAATTATCATCCCTGGTTCCAATCCGTCTCACCCTGTCAGAGCTTTATATATCTCACATAGATCTCCACCCATTTTCCTACACCCCATGGAATACAGGCCCAGTCACCCCAAACTGTGTTCCCACAACAACCCAGTCATCACAAAGATCAGTCTGGTCATCCTTCACTGCTCTCCCTCAATGTCAGGTTTGTCCTTTATGAAGGTACAGAGACCAAACCTGCAAACAATACTGCACAGTGTTTGAGATGGGTTGTCACCAAGGCCCTGTATAACTGCAGTAAGACACGCTTACTCCTGGACCCAAATCCCCTTGAAATGAAGGTCAACACCCCATTTACCTTCCTAATTGCTTTCTTTCCTGCAATATTGCTTTCAGTGACTGGTGTACAAGGAGATCCAGATCCTTTGCAATGGTACAGCTCCATACTTGGTGGGCCTATGTACATTGATCAGCGTGCCAATGCCATTCCCAGCATTGACTTCTGGGTTCAGACCTCATTGCACTGCAGGGACCTCGGAGGACTGTGCAGAAGGAAACAACATAAAGGAGCATGCGTCCTTTTGTAGATCAACATGTTTCAAACAATCCCATTTCAAACGAAAGGCTGCCAATCTCTTGTTCCCACCAAAGGGCACACCGTCACCTCTACCCACATTGCTCTGCATCTGCCATGTATTTGCCCATTCACACCACTTGTCTTAGTCACCTTGAAGCTTTTTTACAACCTCCTCACCCACTCACAATCCAACATCCTTTAGTTGTGTCAGCAGGTTGGGATATATTATATTTGATTCCCACAACCAAATGTTTAATGGGTATTGAGAACAGCTGGGGTCCGAGCTCCGATCCCTGTGATACCTCAGCAATCTTCCTCCGTTAAATGAATTTTTTTTCCAATTTATTTATGTCGTGAATCTGGGTGTGACAGGCTGGGCCAGCACTCATTGCCTGTCCCTAGATGTCCCTTGGGAAGGTGGTGGTGAGCTGCCTTGTTGAACTGCTGCAGTCCACTGTGGATTCAGTTCATAGTAACACCATTGAATGCCAAGTGACAGCGGTTAGATTGTATTTTAGTGGTGATGGTCACGGTGTGACATTTTTGTGACTCGCAGATTATTTGCCACTTGTCAGCCTGGATACTATCCAGATCTTGTCGCATTTGGACGTGTCCTGCTTCAGTATCTGAGGAGTCACAAATGTTGCTGAACATTGTGCAATCATTGGCGAACACCCCGAGTTCTAGCCTTATAAGGGAGGGAAGGTCATTGATCAAGCAGCCCTGAAGATATTTGGGCCTAGACCACTGCCCGAGGGACTCCTACAGACTTGTTCTGAAGCTGGGTTGACTGACTTTTATCAACCATGACCATCTTCCTCAGTGTCAGGTATGATTCTAACCAGCGGGGAGTTTGCCCCTGATACCCATTGATTCCAGTTTTGTTAAGGTGCCTTGATGCCACACTTGGGCGAAGGCTGCCTTGTTTTAAAGGGCTGTCACTCTCAGCCCACCTCTGGAATTCAACTCTTTCGTCCATGTTTGAACCAAGGTAATCAGGTGGACC
>NW_025181759.1:1520-2500 GCF_004010195.1 Chiloscyllium plagiosum | reverse complement strand
GGTCTCAGATGTGTAGCTGTGCTGGAGGTGGGGGAAAGGGGGGATGTTTCTGGTGAAGGGAGTGGTGGATGTGTCAGTGAGGGAGCCCCACTCCCTCACTGCCCCCTCAGGTCCACTTCCTCCAGGGTGTGTCAGTGTGTTTGTGTGTGTTTGTTGGGGGGGAGTGGGGTGGGGAGGGTGGAGATTCCTCACTGTCCCAGTTTCTGCTGGAGCCCTGCTGTGTGTGATGGAGCCTAGCTGATTACAGAGGGGTAGCCCAGGAGAGAATGAGCTGGGTTTACTGTCTGGGATGTTCCTAAAGGCAGGCTGGTCTTTGGAAATGCCAGAAACAAACATGGTGTTAGTTGGCTGTGGGACTGAGGGGTTTTTCTGTTGGAAACAATAGCTGAAGCTGGTCCCCAGTGGACTCATGAGCACGCAGCCTGTCTCCACCCAGTTAGGCACTGGACAGAAATCATCAGCTGGGCCAGCATTTTAACGGAGACAATAATTTCTTCAAATATCCCTCAACTCTGTTTTGAACAACCTTAATATTTTCCACCTCAAATATTTCTCCCATTTCCTTTGAAATGTTGCCGTTGTCTCTGAATTCCAGCTTCAGATGAGCCCCTATTGAATAAATGCTGCTTCCCAGTCTCTTCCACTTTCTACATCAATCTGGTTAGAGAGGACACCACCCCTCCCTGAGAGAGAGAGAGAGAGAATCGCTGAACATTGTGGTGTGCAGGGGCCCTGATTAAATTCAGCGAACATCCTCTCAAACAACAACAATGTCCCCATTGCCTCGCCCTCACAACCCAGCCTCGCAACTACCTGGGGTCAGGATAGGCCTGAGAGAGCAAGAGAGAGGCGGGGGGGAAATAATGGGAATGGGTGCGGAGTCAGGATGGGGGAGAGTGGGACAGAGGGAGAGTGGGACAGAGGGAGAGAGAGAGAGAGTGGGACAGAGGGAGAGAGAGAGTGGGTCAGAGGGAGAGTGA
>NW_025181759.1:0-1340 GCF_004010195.1 Chiloscyllium plagiosum | reverse complement strand
GAGAGAGAGTGGGACACAGAGAGAGAGAGTGGGGCAGAGAGAGAGAGAGAGAGAGAGTGAGAGAGTGGGACAGAGGGAGAGAGAGAGTGGGACAGAGGGAGAGAGAGAGTGGGACAGGGAGAGGGAGAGAGAGTGGGACAGGGAGAGGAAGAAAGAGAGTGGGACAGAGGGAGAGTGAGAGGGAGATTGAGTAAGGGAGTGACGCATAGAGCAAGGGAGGGACAGAGGAATGAGGAACAATGAGACTGCGGGAGGGTAGGATAGTGGGTGCGGATGGGGATAGTGGGTGCGGATGGGGGAGGAGGTGTGGGATCTGGATATGACACAATGCTATTCTGGGGAGAGCAGACTGAGGCAGATGAATAAACCACAGAAATCTCTGCTTGCTGTGTTCAGAATCTCAGTGAGTAAGCAATACTGAGTCACTCTCTCTGGAAATGAGAGGCCAGTAAGAACTACCTTCCAGTACAGTCCAATTCATCCTTCACCATGTCACACGCCATCCGAAACATTTCACCAAAACAGCAAAATCCAACCAAACAGTCCACCCAGTCAGAACTCAGTCAGTCAATTCACATCCGACACTATGAAAGCATCAGAAATAGGAATAGGAAGAGAAGGAGGCCACTCAGCCCCTCCAGCCTGTTCCACTGTTCAATAGGATCCTGGCTGATCCAACATTCCTCACGTCCACGTTCCAACCTTTTCCTGTACCCCTTGATTCCCAAGTGATCAAGAATTGATCTGATCCTTAAGGACATGAATGGGACAGGTTTGGAGGGATATGGGCCAGGAGCAGGCAGGTGGGACTAGTTAAGTGTGGGATTATGGTTAGCATGTACTGTTTGGACCGAAGGGCCTGTTCCTGTGCTGTATGACTGTGATTCCACCCCGACAGCTCTCTGTGACAAGGTGTTAAAGAAGTCTTCTGGGAGTGAATGGGAAGGGGTTTGGGTCCATTGGGATTGTGGACAGTGGGAGTGAATGGGAAGGGGTTTGGGTCCATTGGGATTGTGTACAGTGGAAGTGAATGGGTAGGGATTTGGGTCCATTGGGATTGGGGACAGTTGGAGTGAATGGGAAGTGGTTTGGGTCCATTGGGATTATGGACAATGGAAGTGAATGGGAAGGGGTTTGGGTCCATTGGGATTGGGGACAGTGGGAGTGAATGGGAAGGGGTTTGGGTCCATTGGGATTGTGTACAGTGGAAGTGAATGGGTAGGGATTTGGGTCCATTGGGATTGGGGACAATTGGAGTGAATGGGAAGTGGTTTGGGTCCATTGGCATTATGGACAATGGGAGTGAAAGGGATGTGGTTTGGGTCCATTGGGATTGTGGA
>NW_025181758.1:0-2500 GCF_004010195.1 Chiloscyllium plagiosum | reverse complement strand
CCCCCTATCCTATATTTCCCATGGCTAGTCCACTAACCTGCACATCCCTGCGCACAATGGGTAATTTACATTGATCAATCCATCTAACCTGCACATCCCTGAACACGATGGGTAATTTACCATGGCCAATCCAGCTAACCTGCACATCCCTGAGCACTTTGGGCTATTTAGCATGGCCAATCCACCTAACCTGCATCTCCCTGAACACTATGGGTAATTTATCATGGCCAATCCACCTCGTCTGCATATCCCAAAACACTATGGGTAATTTATCATGGCCAATCCATCCAACCTGCACATCGTTGGACTGTGGGAGGAAACTCAAGCAGACACAAGGAGAATGTGCAAACTCCACACAGACTGTCACCTGAGGATGAATCAAACCCGGGTCCCTGCTGCTGTGGGGCAGAAGTGCTAATCGCTGAGCATCGGACCATGGACATGTCAATCAGTGGCTGGGGATAACAACCATTGATGTGAGTTCAAATACTTCAGTTAATGAACCACATTTGTAATAAAGGTGCCCATGTGAGAGAACATTGTGATCTGAGACATGGTGCAGAATGGAAGGCTACTGTTCCTGGGGGCGCTTAAACACAGATGGGTCAGGGACCATTCAAAAGGGTTGAATTGTGCCTCAGTTGGGCAGGGCCCAGTATCCTGGAGTTCACAGGGGATTTTACCTGCATGGTTCGAGAGGTTAAAAGTATATTAGCAGAGGGGCTGTTATATTCAGTAAGGATATCTTACGCCAAACTGTTTGTGACAGTTATCAACAGGATGAGCACAGTTCGTCAAGAGATAAAAGCCCACCTTTATCGAGCAGATATGCTCTATTTGTCCAGCCTATGTCATTATGATCTGCATGGACCATAACAACTGGATCCTTCTTTCTAACTCCAGGTTCCTTTCCAGCCCTGAGCAGTTGCCCAGAAACCCAGGCACCCAACAGCTAACACACCATTTGGACACACACAGTTACCCAGAAACCCAGGCACCCAGCAGCTAACACAGCTGTTTGGACACATGCAGTTTGCTGCAAAAAGCAATGTCAATCCCGCTCACTATACCTTCGTTACAGCCACACACTTTTTATTATTCCTCCTCATCAGTGACTTCCTGTAACAGGGTGCCATGTTCAGTGCCCTCTTCCTCTGTCTCCCCACATCCAGACAAGCAGCAATCTGATGGAAGGTTACAAACTCTTGCAGTGCTGTCCCCTGCTCTCCCCACCTGTCTAATTCACAGTCACAGTCTCTTTCCTTGAACACTGACCAAATCAGAAGATCCAATCCCATGAGCTGTGACTGACACCAGGGACCACCACCTTTCCCCCCTCCAACTCCACGATGTGTCATAGAGCTGGCTGTGCAGCCTCCAACTCATAAACCCGGTTCCGAAACCGATTGAACTTCAAACACGAACCACAAACAGGGTTAATCCAAATCTGTGCCAGTATCTCGTGAATCCCTAAATACTGCAATCGTGACACATTACTCACTCTGCCATTCAGCAGTGTCACCAAATGGCGGGGTAGGTACTAAATCAGGCAGGTTTTGTTAAATAATGTGTGCTCGAGAGAAAAAAAACACCCCTACGCCACCCTTTGGTACCCCTCTGTCACAATCTGGCACCATCATACCAAAACAACTCATCCCTTCCTGGATATCCAGAACTGTCCAAGACCCATGGTGCAGCACCATCTTCATAAAGATACTGTGCACCCAGACAAAGGGTTGTCAGTCTGGAGCTGCCCTACATGCTTCTTGACACTGGCCCTGGACGTCTCAGACACTGGAAATTTTGTGCCTCTCCTTGTGTGCAGGGACATGGAGATGCCGCTGATGGGGATGGGTTGATGCAGAGGCAGGACATCCTTTTCACCCAGGCCAGCAGAGGATGCCATTCTACTGGAACCATGCCAACCTGGGTTACCATTCAGGCCAGTGCAGCCCCAACCATCTGAAGGAATGCAAAGAATAATGAGAGATCAGTGACCTTCTCCACTCTGCCAGGGAAAGGGCCACCATCTTCTCATTGATACCTCACACTCCCTCTACCTCTGTTACTGTACCCACCATTTCCTCCAACACCTTCCCTCCTCACTCTCACCCTCACTAACATCTGACCCTGAATAACCCTGAATCTCTTCTGCACAGCCTACTCACCCCCTCAGGACATCTCCACAGATGCACTGAAAGTAACAGTGTGTTTCAAACCTTTTTCTCCTTCACCCACTGGGTGCAGAGTTTCCAACTCTGATCACCTTGAGCAGCTGACTGACCATGTCCAAGCCCCTGTAATGGTATTGTTTTGCAGTTTGTTTCCATAGTGATTCGTCACTGAAACAGATTCATGTGAGGCAGAAAATATCTTCAACATCTAAATGTACGTTTTAAGGAAAAAAGAGAAAAAAAAGCTTTAATACAAACAACAAGGCCAAATTTTAAACTGATCCTCATCATAGTCCTTTCACTGTGAGTCAGTTCCAGTGAAATTT
>NW_025181757.1:0-2500 GCF_004010195.1 Chiloscyllium plagiosum | reverse complement strand
CTATGTTGGGTGTCAAAAGAGAAAGGCAAGTTTGGATAGTCTTTAATGCTAGGAGTGAAAAGGTAAGACTGTGCATTGAAACATGGAAGTATGATATCGTTGTTATCACAGAAACATGGTTGAGCGAAGGGCTGGATGAGCAACTCAACATTGGATTGGATTATGTGGTAAATCAGTATAGAATGTAAAAACGGTGGTGATGTTGCGATATTAATTTAGGAGTCAATTACTGCAATAAGGAGAGATGATATTTTGGAAGTCATGATTTGGAGACGCCGGTGTTGCACTGGGCTGTACAAAAATCACACAACACCTAGGTTATAGTCCAACAGGATTATTTGGAAGCAGTCGCGTTCTGAGCGCTGCTCCTTCATCAGGTGATTCTCCATAATCACCTGATGAAGAAGTAAGGCTTCGAAAGTTAGAGCTTCCAAATAAATCTGGTGTTGTTTGATTTTTATCTGGAAGGGTCCTCATACGAAGCTTTGCGGGCAGAACCTAAGAGGGCAGCTATGTTACTGGGTGTGGATAACAAGCCTTCAGTGAGTCAATGGAAAATACAGCATCAAATATGCAAACCGTTCAGAGGTGTGTAAGAATTATAATTGGATAATTATAGAGGGGATTTCAACTTTCCTAATGTAAATTAGAACAGTCATATGGTAACGGAGCTTGGGAGAGTACAGGTCCCTTGAGAGAAAAGTATAGGAGCAATAAGTTCAGAGAATTCTGGATTTCTGGGACAATAGAGGACTGGATAAAAAAGAAGAGTACGGCTTTTAACAGGTCCAAAGCGAGCAATTCAGCTATGGCCAGGAGGAATATAGGACATGCAGAAGGGAATTTAAGAAAGCAATTCAAAGCACAAAGAGGCATGAAAAGGGACTTGTAAAAAGGATTAGGGAGAAACCTGAGATATGTTATGAATACATTAAAGGGAAGAGGTTAACCAGAGAAAGGGTACAGCCCATGAAGGACCAAATGGGCAATCTGTGTGTGAAATCATTGGAAATTGGAAGGGTGTCGAATGACTATTTTTCTTCTTCTTCATTCTGGTAAAGAAGAATTCAGGAAAAGCGACTGTGAGGAACTTGTACAGTTTGAAATAGGAAATGGGGAGGTAGTTGAGTCTCTGTCGCTCTGAAAAACAGACAAATCACCTGGCCCGAATGAATTGCACCCCAGGCTATTGTGGGAAGCGAAGTGGGATATAGCAGGAGCTCTGACACAAACTTTTAATTCCTCTCTGGCCACAGGGGAGGTGCCAGAGGACTGCAGGGCAGATCATGCAGTTAAACGTTGTAAGATGGGTGGTAGAGATGAACCTTATACAACTACCCTTTGTGTCTTATTGCTAAACGAGTTTCTGATTCACCTTGCCAAGTTTCCCTTGATTTTATGTATTTTAGTCTTCTCCATCAGGGTCCAATGTGAGACTTTATCAAACACTTTAGTAAAATCCATGTAAACTAAGTTAACAGAATGTTCCCCATCCACACATTCGATCACATTTTCAAAAAGGTTGTCACAAGTTTGTTAGGCAAGACCCCGCTCTGACCAATCCACGCTAACTCTCCCTAATTAACTCATGCCTTTCCTAATGGGTATTAATTTATTCGTTCAGAATGTTCTCCAATAGTTTCCCTCCAAGTGACATGAGACCCATCAGTCTAATTTCCTGGTTCATCTCTACCACCCATCTTAAAACGTTTGACTGAATGATCTGCCCTGCAGTCCTCTGGCATTTCCCCTGTGGCCAGAGAGGAATTAAAAGTTTGTGTCAATTTTGTTTACATGGATTTTACCAAAGCGTTTGACAAAGTCTCACATTGGACCCTGATGGAGAAGACTAAAATACATAAAATCAAGGGAAACTTGGCAAGGTGAATCAGAAACTCGTTTAGCAATAAGACACAAAGGGTAGTTGTATAAGGCTGTTTGAGTGACTGGAGGCCAATATCCACTGGTGTACCAAAAGGAGCAATACTGATCCCCTTATTGTTTGTTATATACATAAGTGATATAGGTGAAAATGTGGAAGGAATGTTAAGCAAATATGCAGGCAAAATCAAGATTGGTAGAGAGGTTCATACTGAAGAAAAAGGTTGAAGATTATAGGAAGATATAGGTGGGTTGGTCAGATGGCCAGACCAGTGAAGTTACAGTCAGCACATACCAACTAGGTTGTGACTGTTGGAGGTCAGTCATCTCAGCTTTGGATCATCTCAGCTGGAATTCCTCAGGGTAATGACCGAGAAACAACCAGCTTCATTTGCTTCATCAAGAACCTTCGCACTACCATAAAATTTGAAACAAGGATGTCCATTGATAAATGTTTTGTATTCAACATCTTTTCGCAACTTCCCAGATGTTGAAGTATCCATATCCATATGGATAAATTCCAGACTTGGAATGATAATTGGCATGTTTCATCCATGTTAGATAAGTGCCAGTCAATGAATATGTCTAACTAGAATACCTAACTATTTCAACCTCGTCC
>NW_025181756.1:0-2500 GCF_004010195.1 Chiloscyllium plagiosum | reverse complement strand
TTCACAACTCGCTGCTGTGTTCACAACTCGCTGATGTGTTCACAACTCGCTGTGTTCACAACTCACTGTGTTCACAGCTCGCTGTAGTGTTCACAACTCACTGTAGTGTTCATAACTCGCTGTGTTCACAACTCGCTGTGTTCACAGCTCGCTGTAGTGTTTGCAACTCACTGTGTTCACAATTCGCTGTGTTCACAATTTGCGGTGTTCACAGCTCACAGTGTTCACAACTCGCTGTGTTCACAACTCGCTGTAGTGTTCGCAACTCACTGTAGTGTTCACAACTCGCTGTGTTCACAGCTCGAATTTGTGTTCACAACTCGCTGTGTTCACAATTCGCTGTAGTGTTCACAACTCGCTGTGTTCACAACTCCCTCTGTTCACAACTCGCTGTAGTGTTCACAACTGGCTGTCGTGTTCACAACTCACTGTGTTCACAACTCGCTGTGTTCACAACTCGCTGCTGTGTTCACAATTCGCTGTAGTGTTCACAACTCACTGTGTTCACAATTCGCTGCTGTGTTCACAACTCGCTGCTGTGTTCACAACTCGCTGCTGTGTTCACAACTCGCTGTAGTGTTCATAACTCGCTGTGTTCACAACTCGCTGTAGTGTTCATAACTCGCTGTGTTCACAGCTCGCTGTTGTGTTCGCAACTCACTGTGTTCACAATTCGCTGTGTTCACAATTCGCTGTGTTCACAACTCGCTGCTGTGTTCACAATTCGCTGCAGTGTTCACAACTCGATGCTGTGTTCACCATTCGCTGTGTTCACAGCTCGCTGTAGTGTTCATAACTCGCTGTGTTCACAACTCGCTGTGTTCACAGCTCGCTGTAGTGTTCATAACTCGCTGTGTTCACAGCTCGCTGTAGTGTTCACAACTCACTGTAGTGTTCACAACCTACTGTGTTCACAACTCACTGTGTTCACAATTCGCTGTGTTCACAACTCGCTGTGTTCACAGCTCACAGTGTTCACAACTCACTGTGTTCACAACTCGCTGTAGTGTTCACAACTCACTGTGTTCACAGCTCGCTGTAGTGTTCACAACTCACTGTCGTGTTCACAACTCGCTGTGTTCACAACTCGCTGTGTACACAGCTTGCAGTGTTCACAACTCACTGTGTTCACAACTCGCTGTAGTGTTCACAACTCACTGTGTTCACAACTCGCTGTAGCGTTCACAGCTCGAATTAGTGTTCACAACTCGCTGTGTTCACAATTCGCTGTAGTGTTCACAACTCGCTGTGTTCACAACTCCCTCTGTTCACAACTCGCTGTAGTATTCACAACTCGCTGTGTTCACAACTCGCTGTAGTGTTCACAACTCACTGTGTTCACAACTCGCTGTGTTCACAACTCGCTGCTGTGTTCACAATTCGCTGTAGTGCTCACAACTCACTGTGTTCACAATTCGCTGCTGTGTTCACAACTCGCTGTGTTCACAACTCGCTGCTGTGTTCACAACTCGCTGTGTTCGCAACTCGCTACTGTGTTCACAATTCGCTGCTGTGTTCACAACTCGCTGTGTTCACAACTCCCTCTGTTCACAACTCGCTGTAGTGTTCACAACTCGCTGTGTTCACAACTCGCTGTAGTGTTCACAACTCACTGTGTTCACAACTCGCTGTGTTCACAACTCGCTGCTGTGTTCACAATTCGCTGTAGTGCTCACAACTCACTGTGTTCACAATTCGCTGCTGTGTTCACAACTCGCTGTGTTCACAACTCGCTGCTGTGTTCAAAACTCGCTGTGTTCACAACTCGCTGCTGTGTTCACAATTCGCTGTAGTGTTCACAACTCACTGTGTTCACAATTCGCTGTTGTGTTCACAACTCGCTGTGTTCACAACTCGCTGCTGTGTTCACAATTTGCGGTGTTCACAGCTCGCAGTGTTCACAACTCGCTGTGTTCACAACTGGCTGTAGTGTTCGCAACTCACTGTAGTGTTCGCAACTCACTGTAGTGTTCACAACTCGCTGTGTTCACAACTCGCTGTAGTGTTCACAACTCGCTGTATTCACAATTCGCTATGTTCACAACTCGCTGTAGTGTTCACAACTCGCTGTGTTCACAATTCGCTGTAGTGTTCACAACTCGCTGTGTTCACAACTCGCTGTGTTCACAACTCATTGTGTTCACAACTCGCTGTGTTCACAACTCGCTGTAGTGTTCACAACTCGCTGTGTTCACAACTCGCTGTATTCACAACTCACTGAGGTGTTCACAACTCGCTGTGTTCACAACTCGCTGTGTTCACAGCTTGCAGTGTACACAACTCACTGTGTTCACAACTCGCTGTAGTGTTCACAACTCACTGTGTTCACAACTCACTGTAGTGTTCACAACTCACTGTGTTCACAACTCGCTGTGTTCACAGCTCGCAGTGTTCACAACTCACTGTTCACAACTCACTGTAGTGTTCACAACTCACTGTGTTCACAACTCTGTGTTCACAACTCTCTGTGTTCACAGCTCGCTTTGTTTACAACTCACAG
>NW_025181755.1:0-2499 GCF_004010195.1 Chiloscyllium plagiosum | reverse complement strand
AATGGATTAAATTAAAATGTGACTCTCACAACACTTGTATGTAAGTGAGGTCGCTGAGCTGGAAGGTTTGGTTTCAGACATTTCGTCACCATGACTAGATAACATCACCAGTGAAGTGGTATGTCCGCCTCTCTATTTCGATGTCTTCTTTTCTTAAGGTCGGTGTTGTCATTTCCAGCTCTTTTTATTTTACATACCACCAGCACTTCACCGGAGACTCTCACTGAATATATTACCTAGTCGTGGTGACCAAGCGTCTGAAAACAAAACTTCCAGCTCAGCGAGCTAACTTACATATTGTCATCAACAAGACTTTGAAATCTTCTCAAACATCAGTCATGAAATGTGTTACAAAACCTAAGCTGAATTACCGTATGACTGTTAGAATGACAATGAATCGGTAATTAATTTTAGAACGCTGACAAAGATAATGATTCACTATTTCCAAATGATGTTGATTAGATATTTATTAACATCAGTGAACTGAGAGTTAAAATGCTGGCATGATGAGTTGCAAAACAAAGTCAGACAATATGCGATCATTGATTATAATTATTTTATCATGCAAAATTCTCAGATATTCAAGAATTATGTACTTCCTGCCTTCGGTTTTCTTCTGGAAAAATATAATATATCAGTCATATCATTTTGATGTCATCATTATTTCCAACTTTCAGTCAGGATTTTGAAGAAATTAAGTAGACAAAGAACATGGGGATCATAGAAAAATACAGTCAACAGCATGAATAAAAGAAGTGTTTTCAATATTGTCTCTGAAAAAGCAGATGAAGAAATTTACATGGGGATCTGATTGAAATATTTGCAGTTCCACATGTATTGACTACAATTATACATTTGTCATGACTATTGGACTGGAAACCTTCTCTAAAACTTGCCTATATTCACGACTTTGTTCATTTTTGATGCATGTTGCTATTTGCATCTCAGTCATAAGTAATAAAGTGTGCTTATTGGTCTGGGAAAGATGTGTGTAAAGTATACGAAAGTATCACTTGCATATATTTGAGGGCAGACAACCAGATGTTTACTGTGGTTATTCATCCAGACAACAATAAGGTACATACGAAGAGTTTTTCACTGAACAGTGACGAGATGGCCTTGAAATCCATTACAAGTACTTTGATTTCAATTGCATTGAGCTTTTTTGCCATGATTTGGAAAACATTTGTCAACGTTTTGACAAAGTAATGGATTCTAAGCATCCAATGGGTTTTGTGCAAACACCCCTCATTTCTTGTCATTCGCACAAGAGGTGTATAATGCTCAGGCACTAGCTGCAAGTCAAGGTGCCAGGAAGTCTGCTTCAACCTCTCCGAAACACAACTTTCGGGCTGATTGTAATGGATCTCCCGAACATTTCTGACCCTTTTGACCTGGCGTTCCTCCTGTTTTCTGGAGCTGATTGACTATGGTTACTGTTTGCTTTAGTTTGACATTTTACTTTAGCTCCGATTTCTCCAGCTTTAGGAATATTTCGAATGTTCAATTAAGGGTAGGAGGTCACTTGACCTCAGTGGACAGATAAAAAATGCTTCACCTTTTCCTATAACAACTAATTGATAGTTAATGTTTGCATTTTAACAAATAAATCGATTCAATAATTTCAACAGTTCACAGTGACATTGATGAGATAATCATTAAGACAGATCAACTAACCATTATAATTTAGTTACAGGATTATTGAATTGAAAAAAAGATGTAGACATGCCGATGTTTCTTTTCACATGGAATTGTTTTTTTCATTCAAATACGTAGGCTGTTCAAGAATTTTATATAGCCTTCCATTTTTGTTCTTGTCAAGAATGCTAATTTATAATTCAATGACATTTTATTTTGTTCTGTATTTCGAGATTTGTGTCAGATTTGAGAAGAAAAAGAGGAGCAATTAACATGAGAACATCAGTAAAGAGAAAGCACAGAAAAAAATAAATTTACAGAGGCAACTTTCAGTATTTGCTCTGAATAAGCTGACAAATATATCTGATGTCAAGTGCGTGGTGCTGTAAAAACATCAGGCAGCATCTGGGGAGAAGCAGAATAAACATTTTGGACATAAGCCCTTCATCAGGAATCTGTTCTGATGATGGCCTCATGCCCGAATGTTCAATTCTCCTGCTGTTTGGATGTGCCTGGCCTACTGTGCTTTTCCAGTGACACACTCTTGACTCTGATCTCCAGCATCTGCTTTCTTCACTTTCTCCAAATATCTTTAATGAACATAAACTGAAAATGTTAGCAGCGGCTTTTGAACAAGACCATATTAACACTTCTTTGCAATATTTAGAATGAAAAGCTGTTTGTTAATATGCAGCAAGTCAGAGCTATCAACATCTCTTGCTGATAGAATCCTTGGCCATTTATAATAAAGAATAACCACTGCTTTGACTAACTAGTAGCATGTATAATTACCGAACTGAAATACCAGAGGACAACTATTGTATTTACTGAAGGGAATGATAACCAGATCCTACTGTGATA
>NW_025181754.1:0-2499 GCF_004010195.1 Chiloscyllium plagiosum | reverse complement strand
TTTCCCCACAGTAAATTCAGAGGGTTGGGGGACATGGAGGCATGTGTGGGCTGTGACACAGGAAGTCCCTGGATAGCGTCCTGCCTGTGGCTGCCTTATAGAGGGCCAGGAGGTGGCCTGAGTCCGTGCAGTGAGGCGGCTGGTCCCGAATGCAGATCGGGAGGGCAGCAAACGTAGAGGAGCATTGGCAGGATGGGTTGCAGTTATTATCCAAACTGATGACTTTTCCGTCAACGTTTGCTTCTCTTCCTCTCTCTGCTGACGGCCTGGACAGAGTAGACGTTGGGAAGGTGTTTCCGTTGGTCGGAGAGTCTCCGACCCATGGGCACAGGCTGAGAGTAAAGGAGATGAGGAGGAACCCCTTCAGCCAGAGAGTGGTGAATCTATGGAATTCATGGCCACTCAAGGCTGTGGAGGCTACGTCCTTGAGTGTATTTAAGACTGAGGTAGATAGGTTCATGATGGTCGAGGGTTATGGGGAGGATGGGTTGAGAAACCTATCGGCCAGGATTGAATAACGGAACTGCATGGCCTAGTCTCCCTGCTCTTATGATCTTTCGGTGTTCGAGTCTGAATCTTCACTCCGGACCAGGGCGGTGAGCACGCGTTTGATAGAGTTTGCAAATTGAGAGCCTCACAGTGAAGCCTACGCTGACCCCCCCCCCCAACATGCTGTCACTAACAGATTTCTCAGTCAGTAGATGCTAGTCAGGGATCACAGCCCATTTGGCCCAAGTGGTGTTGCCTTTTTCCCCAAGAGGGCCCGTCACTAAATCTCCACCCGTTTGTCTCCAATTCGCAATGGTGGCCTCCGTCTCTCGATAAGGAGCAAACGAGCCCCCCCCCCCCCGCCCCCAACCCCCGCTGCCCACCGCTGCTGCCTTTCCCCATTCCTGGTGCAGCTGTCCCCCCCACCGGCTGACACTTACACAGGCCTGATGCTGGATGGTCTCCAGAACGTGCTTTGCGGGGATGAAGAAGTCAATGACGTAGCGCAGAGCGTCATGGCGGAAGGTCTTCTCCAACACGTCGAACACCTGGCCGAGGAGGGTGCCGGCAGTTTCTTCAAAGGGAGGGTAGAGGGCAGACAGCGACCTCTGGATGCAGCTATCCACCGCTTCACACTCCTGCAGAGACGGGAAGCACACATGGCTGTGACTGGCCGACACGACAAGGTGGCATGTTGTCAGCCACTCGAGGCTTTGCGTCGCTGCAGGGGGACTGTTTTAAAGTTGCACAGGGACTCCAATCCCGTGACAGTGTTGTGAAATGAGTCTCCGTCAAGTTGGGGTCAGAATTCCTGACCTGCGTCGTTTCTGGCCAAACCCCGCACGGGGGCAGTGGAGCAAAGGGGCGGCACGGTGGCTCAGTGGCTAGCGCCGCTGCCTCACGGCGCCAGGGACCCAGGTCCGATTCCCGCCTCAGGGCAACTGTCCGTGTGGAGTTTACACATTCTCCAACACCCACCCCCGTGTCTGCGTGGGTTTACTCCGGGTGCTCTGGTTTCCTCCCTCAGTCCAAAGATGTGCAGGTTAGGGTGGATTGGCTAAATTACCCATAGTGCCCAGGGATGTGCAGGTTAGGGTGGATTGGCTAAATTACCCATAGTGCCCAGGGATGTGTAGGTTAGGGTGGATTGGCTGTTGGCTGTCAACTAATCTGTGCGTCTCCTCAGTGGCTGTGCACCGTGGGAAGGGATTGGGGCTGTTCTGATAGCATACAGTGCGTACGGACTGAGCCAGCTCTGTGAGACAGTGGATTTCAGGCCACTCTGGACTTCAGACTGCCCAGCCTGCAGGGGAGAAACGGCCCTGCGATTTTGGACCAGCTCGGAAGCCCCCCTCAGTTGACCCCCCCCCCTGCGTTTTACAAGCAGGAATTCCTGGACCAGGATGAAATGCGCGCTGCCCCTTTGACTGGGAGCGAGTCAGAGAGTGCGCTCATTGTTCCACACAAAGGGAGCATTGGGCATACACTGATGGCAAATTTGGAGGTGCGACCAGAGAGGGGAGGCAGGGACACAGGCTGCAGCCGCAGAGGCAGGCAAGCAGCCAGTCACCTGTTAACTTTCACTATTGCCGCTGGCAGCTGGATTCTCTCGCAGGAACCTGGTTGGGTGAAATAGAGACAAAACCGCACGAGCGGCACTTAAGTTCTCGCACGGGGGGAGGCAGGGGGGAGGAGTGTTTATTACCAGAGCTTGGAGCCCAGTCACCGGTGCTGAGGTGGGTGCAAACAGGGGTAACGGGGCAGGAACTCTAAATATTTGGGTGCTTTTGTTGGGGCCTCAGCACGCTGCCCCACAACACGCTGCCCCGCAGCACCAGGGTCCCAGGTTCAGGTCCACCCTCGGGGCGACTGTCTGTGTGGAGTTTTCGCATTCTCCCCCAGTGTCTGCGTGGGTTTCCTCCGGGTATTCCAGTTTCCTCCCACAGTCCAAGGGTATGCAAGCTAGGACAGATTGGCCATGCTAAATTACCCATAGTGCCAAGGGATGTG
>NW_025181753.1:0-2499 GCF_004010195.1 Chiloscyllium plagiosum | reverse complement strand
GGGGTTGTGTCCCACAGCAGGATGTGTAAGGCCAGAGGTGAGTCTGTACAGGAGAGGGGTTGTGTCCCACAGCAGGATCGGTAAGGCCCAAGGGGAGTCTGTTCCTGGGGGGGTTGTGTCCGACAGCAGGATGGTGAAGGCCCAAGGGGAGACTGTATCGGGGATGGGTCGTGTCCCACTGCGGGATGGTTAAGCACAGATGGTAATCTGTACAGGGGAGGGTATGCGCCCAAAAGCAAGATGAGTAAGGCTCAAGGGTAGACTGTACCGAGGAGGGTATGCATCCCAAAGTAAGATGGGTGAGGCCTGAGGACAGTCTGGGTATGAAATGTGTCCCACAGCCGGTTGGGTAAGGCCAGAGGGAAAACTGTACCCAAGTGGGGTTCTGTCCAACAGCAAGGTGGGTAAGGCTCAAGCTTAGACTTTACCGGGGAGGAGTTCAGTCCCACAGCAGGATGGTAAAGCCTAAGGGGAGTCTTTATCAGGGAAGGGGTGTGTCCTACAGCAGATTGGGTAAGGCCCAAGGAAAGTCTGTTTCGGGGAAGGGGTGGTGTCCCCCAGCAGGATGGGTAAGGCCTGAGGGGAGTCTGTACCAGGGAGGGATTGTGTCCCACAGCAGGATGGGTGAGGCTGGAAGGGAGAATGTATCTGTGAGGGGTTATGTCCCACAGCAGGATGGGTAAGGCCCGACGGGAGATTGTACTGGAGAGGCATTGTGTCCCACAGCAGGATGGGGAAGGCCGGAGAGAGTCTGTAACCTGGTGGTTGTGTCCCACAGCAGGATGGGTAAGGCCCGAAGATCTTCTGTACCGGGGAAGGTCTGTGTCCCACAGCAGATGGTTACGGCCTGAGGGGAGTCTGTATCTGCGGAGGGAATGTCTCCAACAGCAGGATGGGTAAGGCGAGAGGGGCGTCTGTATCTGTGAGGGGTTGTGTCCCACAGCATGATGGGTAAGGCCAGAGGGGAGACTGTACGGGGAGGGGTAGTGTCCCACAACATGATGAGTAAGGCCAGAGGGGAATCTGTACCCAAGTGGTTGCGTCTCTCAGCAGGATGGGTAAGGCCCGAAGGTCTTCTGTACCGGGGAAGGTCTGTGTCCCACAGCAGGACGGGGAAGGCCTGAGGGGAGTCTGTACAGGAGAGGGGTTGTGTCCCACAGCAGGTTGTGTAAGGCCTGAGGTGAGTCTGGACAGGAGAGGGGTTGTGTCCCACAGCAGGATCGGTAAGGCCCAAGGGGAGTCTGTTCCTGGGGGGGGGTAAGGCCCGACGGGAGATTGTACTGGAGAGGCATTGTGTCCCACAGCAGGATGGGGAAGGCCGGAGAGAGTCTGTAACCTGGTGGTTGTGTCCCACAGCAGGATGGGTAAGGCCCGACGGGAGATTGTACTGGAGAGGCATTGTGTCCCACAGCAGGATGGGGAAGGCCGGAGAGAGTCTGTAACCTGGTGGTTGTGTCCCACAGCAGGATGGGTAAGGCCCGACGGGAGATTGTACTGGAGAGGCATTGTGTCCCACAGCAGGATGGGGAAGGCCGGAGAGAGTCTGTAACCTGGTGGTTGTGTCCCACAGCAGGATGGGTAAGGCCCGACGGGAGATTGTACTGGAGAGGCATTGTGTCCCACAGCAGGATGGGGAAGGTCGGAGAGAGTCTGTAACCTGGTGGTTGTGTCCCACAGCAGGATGGGTAAGGCCCGAAGGTCTTCTGTACCGGGGAAGGTCTGTGTCCCACAGCAGATGGTTACGGCCTGAGGGGAGTCTCTATCTGCGGAGGGAATGTCTCCAACAGCAGGATGGGTAAGGCGAGAGGGGCGTCTTTATCTGTGAGGGGTTGTGTCCCACAGCATGATGGGTAAGGCCAGAGGGGAGACTGTACGGGGAGGGGTAGTGTCCCACAACATGATGAGTAAGGCCAGAGGGGAATCTGTACCCATATGGTTGTGTCTCACAGCAGGATGGGTAAGGCCCGAAGGTCTTCTGTACCGGGGAGGGTCTGCATCCCACAGCAGATGGTTATAGCCTGAGGGGAGTCTGTATCTGCGAGGTGTTGTGTCCCACAGCAGGATGGGTAAGGCCTGAGGGGAGTCTGTACCACGGAGGGTTGCGTCCCTCAGCAGGATGGGTAAGGCCCGAAGGGACACTGTACCGGGGAGAAGTTCAGTCCCACAGCAGGGTGGGTAAAGCCTAAGGGGAGTCTGTATCAGGAAGGGGTTGTGTCCCACAGCATGATGGGTAAGGCCAGAGGGGAATCTGTACCCATATGGTTGTGTCTCACAGCAGGATGGGTAAGGTCCGAAGGTCTTCTCTACCGGGGAGGGTCTACGTCCCACTGCAGGATGAGTAAGGCCTGAGGGGAGTTTGTACATGGGGAGGGGGTTGTGTTCCAATCAGGATGGGTAAGGCCCGAGGGGAATCTGTATTGGGGATGGGATATGTCCCACTGCAGGAAGGTTAAGGCCAGATGGTATTCTGTACCGGGGAAGGTATGCGTCCCAAAGCAA
>NW_025181752.1:1636-2499 GCF_004010195.1 Chiloscyllium plagiosum | reverse complement strand
AGTTGGAGCTCAGTGTGGGTGAGAGAGATGGAGATAACAGTGGGGAGAGGGATGGAGCTCAGTGTGGGGTAGAGAGATGGAGCCCAGTGTGGGGGAGAGAGAGATGGAGCTCAGAGTGGGGAAAGATGAAGCCTAGTGTGGGGGAGAGAGATGGAGACCTGTGTGGTGGACAAATGGAGCCCCATGTTGGGGAGAGAGATGGAGCCCCGTGTTGGGGAGAGAGATGGAGCTCAGTGTGGGGGAGAGAGATGGAGGTCAGTGTGGGGTAGAGAGATGGAGCTCAGCGTGGGGGTGAGATGCAGTTCAGTGTGGGGGAGAGAAATGGAGACCAGTGTGGGGAGAGAGATGCAGCTCAGTGTGTGGTAGAGAGATGAAGCTCGGTTTGTGGAGACGTGAAACTCAGTGTGGGGGAGAGATGGAGGTCAGTGTGGCGTAGAGAGATGGAGCTCAGTGTGGGGTAGAGAGATGAAGCTCAGTGTGGGGAGAGAGAGATGGAGCTCAGTGTGGGGTAGAGAGATGAAGCTCAGTGTGGGGTAGAGAGATGAAACTCAGTGTGGGGGAGAGAGATGGAGCTCAGTGTGGAGAGAGAGATGGAGTCCAGTGTGGGGTAGAGAGATGGAGCTCAGTGTGGGGCTGAGAGATGGACCCCTGTGTGGGGGAGCGGGATGCGTTCCAGTGTGGTGGAGAGACGGAGCACAGTGTGGGGTAGAGAGATGAAACTCAGTGTGGGTAAGAGAGATGGAGCCCAGTGTCGGGGAGAGAGATGGAGCTCAGTGTGGGAGTGAGATGGAGTTCAGTGTGGGGTAGAGAGTTAGAGCTCAGTGTGGGGGATAGAGATGGAGTTCAGTGTGGGGGAGAGAGAT
>NW_025181752.1:0-1154 GCF_004010195.1 Chiloscyllium plagiosum | reverse complement strand
GGGGAGAGAGATGGAGCTCAGTGTGGGGCTGAGATGCAGCTCAGTGTGGGGGAGAGAAATGGAGACCAGTGTGGGGAGAGAGAGATGAAGCTCAGTGTGTGGTAGAGAGATGAAGCTCAGTGTGGGGTAGAGAGATGAAACTCAGTGTGGGGGAGTGAGATGGAGCCCAGTGTCGGAGAGAGAGATGGAGCTCAGTGTGGGAGTGAGATGGAGCTCAATGTGGGGGAGAGAGTTGGAGCTCACTGTGTGGGAGAGAGATGGACCCCAGCGTGGAGAGAGAGATGGAGTCCAGTGTGGTGTAAAGAGTTGGAGCTCAGTGTGGGTGAGAGAGATGGAGATAACTGTGGGGAGAGGGATGGAGCTCAGTGTGGGGTAAAGAGATGGAGCTCAGTGTGGGGGAGAGAGATGGAGCTCAGTTTGGGGGTGAGATGTAGCCCATTTTGGTTCTAGAGAGATTTAGCTCAGTGTGGGTGAGAGAGATGAAGCTCAGTGTGGGGGAGAGATGGAGCTCAGTGTGGGTGAGAGAGATCGAGATCAGTGTGGGGAGAGAGATGGAGCTCAGTGTGGGGTAGAGAGATGGAGCCCAGTGTGGGGGAGAGAGATGGAGCTCAGTGTGGGGAGAAATGAAGCCCAGTGTGGGGGAGAGTGATGGAGACCTGTGTGGTGGATAAATGGAGCCCCGTGTTGGGGAGAGAAATGGAGTCCAGTGTCGGGGAGAGAGATGGAGCTCAGTGTGGGGGGAGAGATGGAGCTCAGTGTGGGGGAGAGAGATGGAGCTCAGTGTGGGTGGAGAGATGGAGCTCAGTGTGCGGGAGAGAGATGGAGTCCAGTGTGGTGGAGAGATGGAGCTCAGTGTGGGGAGAGATATGGAGCTCAGTGTGGGGGAGAGAGATGGAGCCCAATGTGGGGAGAGAGATGGAGCCAATGTGGGGGATAGAGATGGAGTCCAGTGTGGTGGAGAGATGGAGCCCTGTGTTGGGGAGAGAGATGGAGCTCAGTTTGGGGGTGAGATGTAGCCCATTTTGGTTCTAGAGAGATTTAGCTCAGTGTGGGGGAGAGATGGAGCCCAGTGTGGTGGATAGATGGAGCTCAGTGTGGGGGCGAGATGGAGCTCAGTGTGGGTGAGAGAGATGAAGCTCAGTGTGGGGGAGAGA
>NW_025181751.1:1316-2499 GCF_004010195.1 Chiloscyllium plagiosum | reverse complement strand
TGAAACCATGTAGGGTCTAAGTAAGGTGAATTGTCAAGGGTAGGTGATTCCAAAGCTAGAGGCATAAACGTGAGGTGAGAGAGCACGGATTTAAAGAGGGAGTTGATGTGCAACATTTTCCACAGAGGATGGTGCACAGACAGAATGGACTGCCAGAGGAAATGGCAAAAACAAGTCCAGTTACAATATGGAAAAGACACTTGGGCAGGTACATGGAGAGGAGAAGATTTGAAGGGATATAGGCCAAAAATAGGCAAACGCAACTCATTCCATTTAGGGAACCTTGGCCGAAGAGTCATGCCGCACAGAAACAGATCCTATGTCTCCAGTTATTGGAGACTATCGAGACAAGGCATGTTGTAGAGACTGAACCAAGGTACAGCGATAAGGATGGTCATCTGGACTGGAGGTTTCAAATATGTGAAATAATTGGTGAGAGGGGAGGAGATGACAGATATAGGAACTGTTATAGGAGTTAGAATGATTGAAGACACTGGTACTCAATACAAGCCATAGATACAGTGTTAGAGAGGAAATAGGGAACAGAAAGATCCCAGGCCTCTCGTGGGAGGCCTGCTTTCCCCTCAGGTTTTCTGATGCTCCCTAAGAAAGCACAGGCCCGGACTGATAACTGGGAACTCCCGATGCTGTCTCATTACAACAAAAACTGGAGCAGGCGTAGTGATTGAGCCTGGGTTGTGTCTGTACTGTGCTCCCCCTCCAGCACTTTCTCTATGTCATGTCTTGTTAGCTCATGTTTGGATACCCCTTATTACTTTCTGCTCTGTGCACTGGAATGATCTTACCTGGTGGCAGGATTTATTGAAGACTCCCGACCTCCCTGGCTTTGTCTTTCTGGCTGACCAACCATCGTCCCAACTAGCAGTGGGCAAGTCTATTGAGTCAGGAACTCCATGAGTACCTGTAGAAGACACAGAAATAGGCAGAATGGGAAATTAGACAATGCTTTGAGGGTTACACATATAGAATGGCACTGAGCCCACAGAGATCTGGAAAATCCCAGTCTCCATTCCTGACCTGTGCTGCCTCATCTCTCTGGAGTGGAGAATTCTGTTGGCTCATGATCTGGAGTAGCTTCAAAAGTGAGAGACGGTGACAGAGGCAGCAATTGGACCCACACAGTGAGGGATACCACATGGAGAGGTACTGAGTCACACCACCA
>NW_025181751.1:0-1302 GCF_004010195.1 Chiloscyllium plagiosum | reverse complement strand
ATTGAATGTGAAGTAAATGCTTCAAAAACGATGTAAGTAAACACCTGCAAGTGTGTATTAAACAATTGCTGATGTTAAGAAAAATCCATCGGGTGCATTCCTGTCTTTAGTGAAGTAATCTAAGGTGGGACTGGGATATCACAAGTATTACAGAAACAACAGCTGATGGAGGGACAGGACAGGCAGCTCAATGTCCCAGGGGACAGATGCTGTAGGAAGGACAGAAGGGGAGCTGAGAGAGGAGGGGAGCTGCTGGTTCTGACTGGGTGAAACATCCCAGCAGGACTGAGAGAGGATATTCCTGTGGGACCGCCCAGTGACGCTGTGTCCGTGGGATTAATCAGTAACAATGGGTCTTCCCTTTCCTCTGATTGTTCTACAGACCCCGAGAGCCCCGCCCTCCTGCACCTTGACCTTCTCAAGATGGCGGCCCTCAGGACCGAGCTCCCTCTTCCCTCAAACAAATGGCTGCCGTGACCCTGGGCTGCTTCCCTGATCAGAGACCGCCACCTCCTTACCCGGGCCTGGAGGGACTTTTTCGTTTTTATTTTAACCTCTATCCGGGATTTGTGAATTCTCTCCGCTCCTTTCTCCCAGCGAGGTCTCCCACACACCGGCTCTGAGCGCCGCTCTCTGAAGCCGATCGCAGCCGCTGCCGGAGAAAGCAGCTCCATGTCGCTCTCTCTGTCAATGTGACACTGCGCATGCTCTCCATAGAAACCAAACTGCGCGTGCGTCTGAGGTTTCCGGTGAGTTAAAAGAGAATATTCATTCTGCACAGAATCATGGGTGAAATATTTGTCATTAACAACTGTTCTGTCGACTGAGAGCTGTCGAGTATGTGAGTAGATTATTCGGTTCAACTCAACCATACCGGCCAAGTATGTAAATTACCAGTCGTTCTGCGTTTGAAAAGAAGTTTCTTACTCAATTTGTGCAAATCGATTGGAAATATGTACGTTATCAGATTTACATCACAACTATTTCTTAAAATCTCACATTGACTTATGAGAGAGGTTTAACACTCCATTATGGAGTGACAACAATCAATCCTGCAAAACAGTTTGCTTTCTGGCCAATCCTGAAGCGTTCACTCCCGAGAATGCTTTGTCCACGCACCGCACTCACTCTGGTTGGAGGACCAAGCAGCGGCTTGGTCCTCCAGTTCCGCCCCTTCCTCCCATTTGCAAAGTTGATTCGGGAGTGACTCAGCAGCTAAGCACCAGAAACATTAAGGGACATGGGAAGTTAGAGTCGATGTCTTGTGACGCGGTGAAAATATCCCGAATCTTGGACCGGGAG
>NW_025181750.1:437-2499 GCF_004010195.1 Chiloscyllium plagiosum | reverse complement strand
CAGTGTGTGGGTGAAATGGTGAATTCAGTATACGGCAGCATGTGCGTGAAATTGTGAATTCAGTATACAGCAGTGTGTGGGTGAAATGGTGAATTCAGTATACAGCAGCAAGTGTGTGAGTGAAATGGTGAATTCAGTAGACAGCAGTGTGTGGGTGAAATGGTGATTTCAGTTTATAACAGTGTGTGGGTGAAATGGTGAATTAAGTATACAGCAGTGTGTAAGTCAAATGGTGAATTAATTACACAGCAGTGTGTAAGTGAAATGGTGAATTCAATTTATAGCAGTGGGTGTGTGAAATGGTGAATTCAGTATATAGCAGTGTGTGAGTGAAATCGTCAATTCTGTAAAGAGCAGTGTGTGAGTGAAATGGTGAATTCAGTATACAGCAGTGTTTGTGTGAAATGGTAAATTCAGTTTTCAGCAGTGTGTGAGTGAAATGGTGAATTCAGAAAACTGCAGTGTGTGTGTGAAATGGTGAATTCAGTTTTCAGCAGTGTGTGAGTGAAATGGTGAATTCAGTTTTCAGCAGTGTGTGTGTAAAATGTTGATTTCAGTTTACAGCAGTGTGTTTGAGAAATGGTGAAATAAGTAGACAGCAGGGTGTGAGTGAAATGGTGAATTCAGTTGACAGCAGTGTGTGGGTGAAATGGTGAATTCAGTATAAAGCAGAGTGTGTGAGAAATGGTGAATTCTGTATATAGCAGTGTGTGGGTGAAATGGTGAATTCAGTATACAGGTGTGTGTGTGAAATGTTGAATTCAGTATACAGCAGTGTGTGTGTGAAATGGTGAATTCTGTATGCAGCAATGTGTGTGTGAAATGGTAAATTCAGTATACAGCAGTGTGTGTGTGTGAAATGGTGAATTCTGTATACAGCAGTGTGTGGGTGAAATGTTGAATTCAGTATACAGCAGTGTGTGTGTGAAATGGTGAAATCAGTATGCAGCAGTCTGTGTGTGAAATGGTGAATTCAGTATACAACAGTGTGTGAGTGAAATGGTGAATTCAGTATATAGCAGTGTGTGTGAAATGGTGAATTCTGTATACAGTAGTGTGTGGGTAAAAAGTTGAATTCAGTATACAGCAGCAAGTGTGTGAGTGAAATGGTGAATTCAGTGTACAGCAGTGTGTGAGTGAAATGTTGAATTCAGTATACAGCAGTGTGTGTGTGAAATGGTGAAATCAGTATGCAGCAGTGTGTGTGTGAAATGGTGAATTCAGTATACAACAGTGTGTGAGTGAAATGGAGAATTCAGTATACAGCAGTGTGTGTGAAATGGTGAATTCTGTATACAGTAGTGTGTGGGTGAAATGTTGAATTCAGTATACAGCAGCAGTGTGTGTGTGAAATGGAGAATTCAGTTTACAGCAGTGTGTGAGTGAAATGGTAAATTCAGAAAACTGCAGTGTGTGAGTGAAATGGAGAATTCTGTTTACAGCAGTGTGTGAGTGAAATGGTGAGTTTAGTATGCAGCTGTGTATAAGGGAAAAGGTGAATTCAGTTTACAACAAGGTGAGAGTGAAATGGTGAATTCAGTATACAGCATTGTGTGAATGAAATGGTGAATTCAGTATTAAGCAGTGTGTGTGAGAAATTGTGAACTCTGTATATAGCAGTGTGTGGGTGAAATGGTGAATTCTGTATACAGCAGTGTGTGTGTGAAATGAGGAATTCTGTATACAGTAGTGTGTGGGTGAAATGGTGAATTCAGTATACAGCAGTGTGTGTGTGTGAAATGGTGAATTCAGTTTTCAGCAGTGAGTGTGTGAAATGGTGAAATCAGTATACAACAGTGTGTGGGTGAAATGGTGAATTCAGTATACAGCAGTGTGCGTGAAATGGTGAATTCTGGATACAGTAGTGTGTGGATGAAATGTTGAATTCAGTATACAGCAGCAAGTGTGTGAGTGAAATGGTGAATCAAGTGTACAGCTGTGTGTGAGTGAAATGGAGAATTCAGTGTACAGCAGTGTGTGTGAAATGGTGTATTCTGTATACAGTAGTGTTTGTGTGAAATGGAGAATTCAGTTTACAGCAAGATGTGAGTGAAATGGTGAG
>NW_025181750.1:0-421 GCF_004010195.1 Chiloscyllium plagiosum | reverse complement strand
AGTGTGTGGGTGAAAAGGTGAATTCAGTATACAGCAGCAAGTGTGTGAGTGAAATGGAGAATTCAGTTAACAGCAGTGTATGTGTGAAATTGTGAGTTTAGTATACAGCTGTGTATAAGGGAAAAGGTGAATTCAGTTTACAGCAAGGTGTGAGTGAAAATTTAAATTCAGTATACAGCATTGTGTGAGTGAAATGGTGAATTCACTATACAGCCGTGTGTGCGTAAAATGGTGAATTCATTGTACAGCAGTGTGTCTGAAATGGTGAATTCAGTGTACAGCAGTGTGTGAGTGAAATGGTGAATTCAGTACACAGCAGTGTGTGAGTGAAATGATGAATTCAGTATACAGCAGTGTGTGTGTGAAATGGTGAATTCAGTTTTCAGCGGTGTGTGAGTGAAATGGTCAAGTCAGTACACAG
>NW_025181749.1:0-2499 GCF_004010195.1 Chiloscyllium plagiosum | reverse complement strand
ATCGGAAATAACACAAAGAACTGTGGATGCTGAAAATCTGAAATTAAAACAGAAAGTGCTGGAGAAACTCAGCAGGTCTGGCAAAACCTGTGGAGAGAAAGTAGAGCTATTATTTCTATATTTCTATTTGTTCAGTGACCCTTGTTCAGGACTATTCTGAAAATGGGTCAATGGACTCAACTCTGCTTTCTCTCCGTAGATGCTGCCAGACCTGCTGAGTTTCTCCAGGAAGATGTTCCTCTCGCTCTATTCCACACTGTTACAGAACAGCTTTTCCCTATGCCAGTTTTCGAAGGGCTGCAGGCTGTGAACCCGATTTCCCCTTTCCCAGGCTCGAACCCCACCAACCAGAAACAGAGCCCTGCAACTGGGGAGAAGGAACCTCAGGCTGAAAATCCCGAATCCCGACTGAAAGCACGGAAGGTGGTGATTTGGTCCATCGAATCTGTACCTGGTGTTTCAAAGAGCAATCCACTGAGGGTCCCCTCCTTTGCTCTGTCCTTATAGACTCAGACAGCACGGACTCATCTTCTGGCAATCCTTCTCCTTCAATTATTTATTCCATTTCATTTTAAAATTTAATCCTGAATGTGCACCCACTGCACTATCAGTCATTACATTTCACAGGCGAGCTGCAGATTATATTAAACTGTTTCTCCTCATATCACCTCTGCCTCTTTTTCTAAATCTGTACTCCCTGGTGAACCATCCTTCAGCTATTGGAAACAGATTCTATATCTTTGCTCGATCAAAACCCTTCACCGTTTTAAATACCTTTATCAAGTCTCCCCTTGGCCTTCCCTTCCACAGTCTCTGTGCTGTTCTTTCCTCAGTCCATTTGACACTTCCCTGACTCCATGACTTTGACCTTCTGACCTCAGACCCTCCTGCTCCTGTACTCGAATCCTGTTGCTGCGAAGGCCAGTGTACCATTTACCTTCTTCCCCACCTGCTGCTCCTCCAGGCTTCCTTTCAGTGACTGGTGTAGAAGGACACCCAGGTCTCATTGCACCACCCCCTCCCCCAATTTATCACCATTCAGATAATGATCGGCCTGTCTGTTTTTGCTACCAAAGTGAACAATCTCACGTTTATCCACTTTATACTGTGTCTGTCATGTACTTGCTCATTTACTTAACTTGTCCAAAACATACTGCAGCTTCTCTGCATCCTCCTCACAGCTCACCCTCCCACACAGCTTTGTATCATCTGTAAACTTGGAGATATGGCACGTAGTTCCCTCATCGGAATCATTCATGTCCCTTGTGAATAGCTGAGGCCCAAACACTAATCCCTGCAGTACCCAACACTGCCTCCCACAAAGAAAAAGACCCATTTTGTCCCACCTGTTGTAGATTCGGTCAGTTTAACACTTCGGCCTCCCTGGTCCCTCTTGGGAATGTCACACAAGATGGAAACTGGTGACGAGGATAAAACAGCTTTGAGATCGACCGGATCGATAAACTGACTCATCAGGAAAAAAAAGCAGAATCGTGGACCTCACTGTAGATCTCAGAGGCATTTTGATAAAATGAAGGAAAATCATCAAAAGACACTCTCGCTGCACTGAAGCAGGTACGGTCAGGAAATAAAACAAATTCACCCGAGGGAAGAGGGGAACAGTGCAGAAGAAGCTCACCATGGGCCCCACCCTGAAAGGACACTGTGAGTAACAACTACCCTACACCGAGGGAAATGGTTACAACTCAGGGTGTAGTGTTGGAAAAGAAACAGGCAGCCTCAGGAATGCCTTATTTTAAACAGGAACAAGTGAACTAGCGTTAAACATTTAGCTCCAGGGGACCATGAGGTGAAAATACTGAGAGCTGGTACTCGCACTCAGAGAGATTTTCATATTTTGTTCAAGCTGACAAAATTGAAGCAGATATAGTCATCCTTGTGTTCTTGAGTATTATGGGATGGGGAGAAGCTTTTAACTTCCTGAGGAGTCTGGGCCAGCCAGAGAAGCCGGGTTCCAAAACTTATAAAGAAATAATAGGAATCCTCCAGAACCATTTTTCACCAAAATCATTGGGGATTGCTGAAAGGTTCAGATTGCATAAAGATAACCAGCAAGATGGTGAGTCTGTCTCCCAGTTTGTAGCAACTTCAAAGCCATTAGCAGAATATTGTGAATTTGGAGACAACTTAAATGATGCAATCAGAGACAGATTGGTGTGTAGTTTAAGATTTGAAACAATCCAGAAGTCATGACTGACAGAAAGGAACTGAGATTTAAAGAAAGCCCTGGGAATAGCAGTCCCTGTGGAACCAGCAGATAAGAAACTTAAAACTCAACAGCTCAGCTTGTTTTTTAAATATTCACTCATACGATGAGTATGTGACTGGCGAGACCAGCATTTATTGCCCATCCCTAATTGACCAGACAATAGTTAAGGGCTAACCACATTGCTGTGGGTCTGGAGTCACACTAGGCTGGACCAGGTAAGGATAGTAGTTTCCTTCCCTAAACAATGTTAGTGAATCAGATGGGTTTTT
>NW_025181748.1:0-2499 GCF_004010195.1 Chiloscyllium plagiosum | reverse complement strand
GTTTGACCTCCCCGCGCACTGACTCCGGCCTCTCCCCCTTCCCAACTCCAGGATAACAAGTCGTCCGTGATCCCGCTACATAAACTGATTGTCCGGGATATCGCTAACCAGGAGAAGGGCCTGTTCCTGATCAGCGCGGCCTCCCAGAGCCCGGAGATGTATGAGTTGCACACCTCCTCCAGGGATGAACGCAACGTCTGGATGAAGGTCATCCAACAGACCGTCAACGTGTGAGTGACTGCGTCAGACCGGACTGGACCGGGTCAGACCGGACTGGATCAAATCAGACCGGACTGGACCGGATCAAACCGGACTGGACCGGAACAGACCGGACTGTACCGGATCAAACCGGACTGGACCGGATCAGACCGGACTGGACCAGATCAGACCGGACTGCACCAGATCAGACCGGACTGGACCGGATCAGACCGGAATGCACCAGATCAGACCGGACTGGACGGATCAGAGCGGACTGCACCATATCAGACCGGACTGGACCGGATCAGACCGGACTGCACTGGATCTGGACCGTATCAGACCGGACTGGACCGGATCAGACCGGACTGCACCAGATCAGTCTGGATCAGTCCGGACTGCACCAGATCAGACCGGATCTGGACTAGATAAGACCGGACTGCTCCGGATCAGACCGGACTGGACCAGGTCAGACCGGACTGCACCAGATCAGACAGGACTGGACCCGATCAGACCGGACTGCACCAGATCAGACAGGACTGGATCCGATCAGACCAGACTGCACCGGATCAGACCAGACTGCACCAGATCAGACCAATCAGAGCGGATCAGACCGGACTGGACCGGATCACACCAGACCCGATCACACCGGATCACACCGGATCACACCGGATCGGAGGGCAGGGGGAGTGTTGTTGCAATTCCACCTGTCACCTGCACTGGTCAGTCTGTACTGGTCAGATTGTACTGGTCAGTCTGTACTGGTCAGTTTGTACTGGTCAGTTTGTACTGGTCAGTCTGTACTGGGCAGTCGGTACTGGTCAGTTTGTACTGGTCAGTCTGTACTGGGCAGTCGGTACTGGTCAGTCTGTACTGGTCAGTCTGTACTGGGCAGATTGTACTGGTCAGTCTGTACTGGTCAGTCTGTACTGGGCAGTCTGTACTGGGCAGTCTGCACTGGTCAGTTTGTACTGGTCAGTCTGTACTGGTCAGTCTGCACTGGTCAGTCTGTACTGGGCAGTCTGCACTGGTCAGATTGTACTGGGCAGTCTGTACTGGTCAGTCTGTACTGGTCAGATTGTACTGGTCAGTCTGTACTGGTCAGTCTGTACTGGGCAGTTTGTACTGGTCAGTCTGTACTGGTCAGTCTGTACTGGTCAGATTGTACTGGTCAGTCTGTACTGGTCAGTTTGTACTGGTCAGATTGTACTGGTCAGTTTGTACTGGTCAGTCTGGACTGGTCAGTCTGCACTGGTCAGTCTGTACTGGGCAGTTTGTACTGGGCAGTATGTACTGGGCAGTCTGTACTGGTCAGTTTGTACTGGTCAGTCTGTACTGGTCAGTCTGCACTGGTCAGTTTGTACTGGTCAGTTTGTACTGGTCAGTTTGTACTGGGCAGTCTGTACTGGTCAGTCTGCACTGGGCAGTTTGTACTGGGCAGTTTGTACTGGGCAGTCTGTACTGCTCAGTCTGCACTGGGCAGTTTGTACT
Source organism: Chiloscyllium plagiosum (assembly GCF_004010195.1). NCBI lineage: Eukaryota > Metazoa > Chordata > Chondrichthyes > Orectolobiformes > Hemiscylliidae > Chiloscyllium > Chiloscyllium plagiosum. The sequence goes on along the minus strand of NW_025181748.1, from coordinate 813 downwards.
GGTCAGTTTGTACTGGTCAGTCTGTACTGGTCAGTCTGCACTGGGCAGTTTGTACTGGGCAGTATGTACTGGTCAGTTTGTACTGGGCAGTATGTACTGGGCAGTTTGTACTGGGCAGTTTGTACTGGGCAGTTTGTACTGGGCAGTCTGCACTGGTCAGTTTGTACTGGTCAGTCTGCACTGGTCAGTCTGCACTGGTCAGTCTGTACTGGACAGTTTGTACTGGGGAGTATGTACTGGGCAGTCTGCACTGGGTAGTTTGTACTGGTCAGTTTGTACTGGGCAGTCTGCACTGGGCAGTTTGTACTGGTCAGTTTGTACTGGGCAGTCTGCACTGGGCAGTTTGTACTGGTCAGTCTGCACTGGGCAGTTTGTACTGGTCAGTCTGCACTGGTCAGTCTGTACTGGACAGTTTGTACTGGTCAGTTTGTACTGGTCAGTCTGTACTGGTCAGTCTGTACTGGTCAGTGTGCACTGGGCAGTCTGTACTGGACAGTTTGTACTGGTCAGTATGCACTGGTCAGTCTGTACTGGTCAGTTTGTACTGGCCAGTTTGTACTGGGCAGTTGGTACTGGACAGTTTGTACTGGTCAGTCTGCACTGGGCTGTATGTACTGGGCAGTCTGCACTGGGTAGTCTGTACTGGTCAGTCTGTACTGGTCAGTCTGTACTGGGCAGTCTGCACTGGTCAGTTTGTACTGGTCAGTCTGCACTGGTCAGTCTGTACTGGACAGTTTGTACTGGTCAGTATGCACTGGTCAGTCTGTACTGGTCAGTTTATACTGGGCAGTCTGCACTGGTCAGTTTGTACTG
>NW_025181747.1:0-2499 GCF_004010195.1 Chiloscyllium plagiosum | reverse complement strand
ATTTGGAGGAAGTGGCCTCGATTTGCTCCTTGCAGGAATGGTGAGGGGTTGAATGAAACATAGGAACAGAGGGATGAGCATCAGGAGAGGGCCATTAGACACTTTGTCACCGTTCTAAAACGCCAATGATCATGGGTGATGTGATTTTCGTCTCAGCAGCACTTTTTTGTCTGTATACCATTTTCCTAAATTCACTTGCCTGTCAAATGTCACCAAATACAACTTTGATTAAAAGGAAACATTCATGCACCACAAACGTCTGGGGAAGGGAATTGCACATGAACAGCCCTTTGAGAATTTCTCATTTGTGTTCCAGCCAAAGTTGGAGGGTCACTGTTTCCTTTTTCAGTCCCACTCCTCCACTGGTTACACCAACCTTAAATGTAACCAGTTTAGTGAAGTGGCCAATGATATAGGTCTCAGCGTAGGTCATTTTCAAGAGAAATGTGAGACCCAGAAAACTGAACTCATAACAAATGTCAAAATGATGGATTGCCCCAAATGTTATTCTGCCTTTGAAGTTATTCTGCTCACACAATGTTCTGGTCGTGGGATTTCTTCCGAGAACAGTTGGACTTAGCTGAATTCCCTTTGTTTCAGCAGTGGAGAGATTCCAATGAATCCTCACCAGGAATCCTTCACAAGTGGTAAAGATAACTCAGGGATTTTCTGGTCTCACACTTTGCTATCGGGCGGAACAAAGTAAGAGAGAGAGATCAATAGGCTGCTGCATCTCAGCCAGGGAACAGTTTTCTCCCTCTCTGTGTTGGAACATACAATAATGTCAACTGAACACCAAACTGTGCCATGTGTGCTCTCCTGGAACATTATCTGGAAAACTTGATTATAGATTATATGCAAGTGCGTCATTCCTTTCAATCGCAAAAATTGTTCGCATTTTTAAATTTAAAGTCATGTGTCTGTGTTAGTTGTAAATATCAGTAGGTGTCGTCATAGGATGTGTGTTAATATCAATACACCTTTTTCTTAAAATTTATTCAAGAGAGAATGCGCATCCAATAGATACACTTTTCAGAAAGTCATAGATGGTTCAATACTATTTCTCAGCTAAGATCGAAACTGATAATCCCCCATAACAAAAGACCGGCATTCCAGGAATGAGTAAAGGGAAACCTCTGCTGAAGGTTTGCTCACTCACTATATTTGTTTACTCAAAATGCTGTGAGTCTTTGGAACACTCTTCCCTACAGACCATTGGATGCTGAAATATTGAATATTTTTGAGACACCGACAGAAGGTTCATGAATAACAACAGAGTCAAGGATTATCGAGGAATGGGCAGCAATTTGCAGTGTGGGGAAAATGTAGACAGTTGTATCAAATTACACGGTTCCAGAACATCCAGGAATATAATGCAAAATGAAACGATAATATCGATACAACATTAAGGGGGAATCCAACATGCCGGCGATACGGAAGGTCTGCTTTGCTGGAGTCTGCATCACAGCACGGGCAAAGTGGTTCTCTAACCCATCCCATCCTAGCTATTTATGTAAATTTCAACACTAAAAGAGCGATAGAATCTTTACTAATCTCGCTCTGTCAAGTGGAAAGACAAAACACGGGAAAGGATCGAGTAGGTCCCAACAAGCGGTACACCCGTCAGAAGCATCGAGCATGCCTGAGGCTGTAGCTGCAACCCACTCTGCTCGTTCAATAGACCCAGTTCCTCACCAGGCCTTGGTCACTGAGTTCACCAAGTTACGTGAAATGATTGAAGCCATGATATAAGAACAGTTCAGCAGTGGCTAGAGCCGCTCTGAGCGGTGCTCCAAAAACATGAGCAGCAACATGACTGCCTTGGAAACAGAACAGATGATGTCAAGCGCCGAGCTGCAGTGGCAGAGACCGCGATCAATTCCTCTCAGATTAGAGACACTGGTGAATCTATCCCTTTATTCTGAAGGCTAGTTCGTTCATTGAGTATTTGAGCAATGTATTCAGATCTTTCTTAGCCATTAATTCAGATTCAACCAGTAAGCCATCCATTCTATGGGAAATTGCTAAGGCTTATGCCAAAGGAATAATTCTTCCTTAGGATGCAGCAGAAGGGGGAGCAAGAACGCTGGCTTGAAGCACAGCTGAGGGCAGCTGAGAGGGCATACTGTGATATACCCTCAGTGGTTAAGCTGTAGTGGATCACAATACTTCGGTCTACTGTGAATTCCACGCTCACACAGACAGCAAAGAAGGAACTTACTTTTGCAAAACAAAGGCTTTTTGAACATGATGATAAGCCAGGCAGGTATTTAGCCTATCTTGCCAGGAAAAGAGCGCCCCTCTCAAGCCATTACCTAACTTAGGGAAGGTACTGGGATCCTTACCTTTGATTCCAAAAAGATTAATGCAGCCTGTCCGAGATTTTTCTCCAAATTATTTCAGACTGGACATTGTGAGGATAAATGTATTAAGATGGAGTCATTTTTCAAGAACCTGGGTCATACAGGAGTAACCCCTGAATAGGTGTTGTGCCTTAAT
>NW_025181746.1:0-2499 GCF_004010195.1 Chiloscyllium plagiosum | reverse complement strand
TGTGTACAGGGTTGGTGAGACTGTTCCTGGACCATTTTGTACAGGGTTGATGAGACTGTACCTGGGGTATTGTGTACAGGGTTGATGAGACTGTACCTGGACTATTGTGTATAGGGTTGGTGAGACCGTACCTGGACTATTGTGTACAGGGCTGGTGAGAGTATACGTGGAGTACTGTGTGCAGGATTGCAGAGGCTGTACCTGGACTGTTGTGTACAGGGTTGGTGAGGCTCTACCTGGATTATTGTGTACAGGGTTGATGAGACTTTAACTGGACCATTGTGTACAGGGTTGGTGAGACTGGAAATGGACCATTTTGTACAGGGTTGGTGAGGCTGTACCTGGAGTATTGTGAAAAGAGTTGGTGAGACGGTTCCTGGACTTTTGTGTACAGACTTATTGAGGGTGTATCTTGAAAATTGTGTACAGGGTTGGTGAGACGGTACCTGGACTATTGTGTACAGGGTTGGTGAACCTTTACTTGGACTATTGTGTACAGGTTTGGTTAGAGTTTACCTGGACTATTGTGTACAGAATGGTGAGACTCTACCTGGAGTACTGTGTACAGGCTTGGTGAGACTGTACCTGGAAGTACTGTGTACAGGCTTGGTGAGACTGTACCTGGAGTATTTTGTCCTGGGTTGGTGAGACTGTGTCTGGGAAATTGTGTACAGGTTTGGTGAGACTATACCTAGAGTATTGTGTTAAGGATTGGTGTGATTGTACCTGGAATATTGTGTACAGGGTTGGTGAGAATGTACCTGGACTAGTCTGTACAGGGCTGGTGAGAGTGTACCTGGAGTATTGTGTATAGGGTTAGTGAGAGTGTACCTGGGGTATTCTGTACAGGGTTGGTGAGACTGTACCTGCAGTATTGTGTTCAGGGTTGGTAAGACTGCACCTAGACCATTATGTTCAGGGTTTGTGAGACTTTTCCATGGATCATCGTGTGCAGGGTTGGTGAGACTGTACCAGGAATATTGTGTACAGGGTTGGTGAGAATTTACTTGGACTAATATGTACATTGTTGTTGAGGCTGTTCCTGGAGTATTGTGTACAGTGTTGGTGGGGCTGTACCTGGACTATTGTGTACAGGGTTGGTGAGAATATACCTGGACTTTTGTGTAAAGAGTTGGTGAGGCAGATCCTGGAGAATTGTGTAAAGGGTTGGTGAGACTGTACCTGGAGTATTGTGCACAGGGCTGGTGAGACTGTACCTGGAGTATTGTGTACAGGTTAGGGGAGACTGTACCTGGACTGTTGTGTATCGGGTTTGTGAGGCTCTACATGGAGTATTGTGAATAGGGTTGGTGAGACTGTACCTGGAGTATTGTGTACAGTGTTGGAGAGACTGTACCTGGAGTTTTGTGAACAGGGTTGGTGAGACTGTACCTGGACTATTGTGTACAGGGCTGGTGAGAGTATGCCTAGAGTACTATGTACAGGGTTGGTGAGACTGTACCTGGACTGTTGTGTACAGGGTTGGTGTGGCGCTACCTGGAGTATTGTGTACAGGGTTGATGAGAATTTACCTGGACCATTTTGTACAGGGTTTGTGAGACTGTAAATGGACCATTGTGTACAGGGTTGTTGAGTTTGTTCCTGGAGTATTGTGAAAAGAGTTGGTGAGACTTTACCTGGACTATTGTGTACAGGGTTGGTGAGACTGTACTTGGACTATTGTGTACAGGGTTTGTGAGACTGTACCTGGACTATTATTTACAGGGTTTGTGATAGTGTACCTCCAGGTGATACTGTACCTGGAGTATTGTGTACAGGGTTGGAGAGACTGTACCTGAAGTATTGTGTTCAAAGTTGGTGAGACTGTACCTGGACCTTTGTGAAAAGGGTTGGTGAGACTGCAAATGGACCATTGTGTACAGGGTTGGTGAGACTCTACCTGGACTATTGTGTACAGGCTTGGTGAGACTGTACCCTGAGTATTCTGTACAGGCTTGTTGAGACTCTAACTGACTATTGTGTTCAGTCTTGGTGAGACTGTACCTGGAATATTGTGTACTGGGTTGTTCAGACAGTACCTGGATTATTGTGTACTGGGTTGTTAAGACTCTATCTGGAGTATTGTGAACAGGGTTGGTGAGGCTGTACCTGGAATATAGTGTACAGGGTTGGTGAGGCTGTACCTGGAGTATTGTGCACAGGGTTGGTGAGAATGTACCTGATATATTCTGTACAGGGTTGCTGAGACGGCACCCTGGGCAATTGTGAACAAGGTGGGTGAGATTGTACCTGGACTATTGCGTCCAGGATTTCTGAGACTGTACCTGGAGTATTCTGTACAGGCTTGGTGAGACTCTTACTGGACTATTGTGTACAGTCTTGCTGAGATTGTACGTGGAGTATTGTGTACTGGGTTGATGAGACTGTACCTGGAGTATTATGTACTGGGTTGTTAAGACTGTACCTGAACTATTGTGTACAGGGCTGGTGAGACTCTATCTGGACTATTGTGTACAGGCATTTTTAGACTATACCTGG
>NW_025181745.1:0-2499 GCF_004010195.1 Chiloscyllium plagiosum | reverse complement strand
AGTTACTCTCTTGCTCTTCATATATGAACAAAAGGCTTTGGGATTTTTCTTAACCCTGTTTGCTAAAGATATCTCATGACTCCTTTTAGCCCTCTTAATTCCTAGTTTCAAATTGGTCCTATATTCCTGATATTCTTCCAAAGCTTTGTCAGTCTTCAGTTGCCCAGACATTATGTACACATCCTTTTTCCTCTTAGCTAGTCTCACAGTTTCACCTGTCGTCCATGGTTCCCTACCCTTGCCATTTCGATCCCCCATTTTCAAAGGAACATACCTCTCCTGAACTCTCATCAGCCTCTCTTTAAAAGCCTCCCACATACCGAATGTGGATTTCCCTTTAAACAGCTGCTCCCAATCTACATTCGCCAGCTCCTGCCAAATTTTGGTATAGTTGGTTTTCCCACAATTTAACACTCTTCCTTTAGGACTACTCTCGTCTTTGTTCAGCTGTTGATAAAGATTTTTAACTTTGTCCACCCCAGTCCAATACCAGCACCTCCATATTACAGCTGCTGATCGTCAGCTCTGTTGCTTTATATCTGCCTGTAAAACTAAACTGGTCAGGCCCTCACAAGGCTACTAAACTCAAAGGCTCCAATAATGTTTGAGCACCAAAAAATGGAAACAACTATCAGGAGCCTTGTGATATTGTTAATGAATTCAACATCTGCTCAACCAACAGTCGGGGTTTCTTTGCTATTCATCGAAAAATGTCAACCCTGACCAACTTGTACACAAAATTCTTCTTTTATACAACATCTTAGTTTCCTGAGTTATCTGGTGCATTCAGTGTACTTTGCTTTTTTAAGGTGCAATGTAATACTGACAAAATGCCTTTGAAATAAGCAGAGCTGCAAAATAGGTTTTAACTTCACAAATATGGCTACTTACATTTGAGTAGCTCTTTAACGTATCAAAATGTCACAAAGTGCTTCACAGTGGAGCTGTAGGCTTTGATTCTCACTTTCCCTGGACTGTACTAATTAGAACTGAGAGAACTGAGGATGCTGTACATCAGAGACAAAAAATAGAAATTACTGGAAATGCTCAGCAGGTCTGGCAGCATCTGTGGAGAAAAGTCAGAGTTAATGTTTTGGGTCGAATTCTGAGGAAGGGTTATTTGACCTGAAACATTAACTCTGATTTCTCTCCACAAATGCTGCTAGACCTGCTAAGCTTTTCCAGCAATTTATATTTCTTTTCTTGGACTGTCGGATTTGCGCTGGATGTCAACAATCCAAGGCTGTTCTAACAATGGAATTTACTCAATGTTCTTTTTATTTATTAAATAAAGTTCACAACAAAAACTACTGGCAAAGATCTTACCCATACAATTTGCACGGTCAATTTGAGAGCTGCAGCAGAATAGTACCTCTTCAGTTGACAGGACATGGATATCCCTGGATGCCAAAAGGAGCAGTTTAAGTCCTCTCCTATGAAGCTGGCAATTCTGCTTTAATAAGGGGTGAGGACACAAATATCTTGCCCACATGTCCGACATTGCTCTGACCTAATATGCAATAGCTCCTCTTGTAATGACTGAAAAGAGACAAATGAGTACAACATAAGTGGGTTGCACAGCTGTTAGTGCTGGTATGTGTGGGAAATAATGAGGTGTTGTAAGGGAGTCAGGAGGCTTCATGGAGATCATGCAGGGTTGGGATTGTAGAAAGATGGGATCTAACAAAAGTGAGTGAGGGAAGGGTTTGTTGGGAAGTGGCTATGGAAGTGGCCCTAAAAATAATAGATGCTTTCATGGTCATCTTCCAAGATTCTTTAGGCTCTAGAACTGTTCCTACAGATTGGAGCATAGCTAATGTAACCCACTATTTAAAAAGGGAGGTAGACTCACTGGTCTATAATTCCCTGTTTTCTCTCTAACATCGATAGTGGGGGAATACTAGAGTCCATTATTAAGGATTTGATAGCAAAGCACTTAAAAATACTGATAGAATCAGACATAATCAGTATAGATTTACAAAAGGGAAATCATGCTTAACAAATTGACTGGAATTCTTTTGAGGATGTAGCTAGAGTTTATCGAGGGATCCAGTGGATGTGGTCTATTTGGACTGTTGGAAGGTTTTGACAAAAGTCTCACATAAAAGATTAATTTGTAAAATTAGAGTGCATGGGATTGGGGATAGTATATTGAGATGCATAGAACATGGGTTAGCAGACAAGCAATAAAGAATAGGAATAAACAGATCTTATTCTGAATGGCAGATAGTGACTAGTAGAGTACTGCAGGGATCATTGCTAGGACTCCCACTATTCAAAATATGTTAATGATTTAGATGATGGAACTAAATGTAATATCTACAAATTTGCAGATGACACAAAGCTGAGTAGAAGGGTGAACTGGGAGGAGGATGCAGAGATGTCACAGTGTGATTTGGACAGGCTCCTTAACTGGGCAAATGCTTGGCAGGTGCAATACAATGTGAGGTTATCTACTTTGGTAGCAAGCCTCAGGGCAAACTGGTCAAGAAAGTAAGA
>NW_025181744.1:0-2499 GCF_004010195.1 Chiloscyllium plagiosum | reverse complement strand
TTTTTGAATCCTCACTTGCCACTGGAAAGGTCGCAAAGGACTGGTGAGTAGCTTATGGTGTTCCTCTCTTCAAGAAGGGAAATAGGGACAATCCAGGAAATTATAGCCTGGTGAGTCTCACCTCAGTAGTTGGGAAGCTTTGGAAAGAATTTTTTCGGATAGGATTTGTGTGCATTTGGTAAAGAATGACCTAATTTTGGACAGTCAGGGCAGCGCCATGAGATGCACAAGGTTGCTAGTCAAAATGTTTTAGCCAGAGTTGAAATATCTTTACTAGAAAATGTGCATTTAAGGTGAGAGGGGGAGAACTCAAAGGCGATGTGAGGAGTAATATGTTTTTCACAGAGCGTGGTCGGAATCTGGAACATGTTGCCAGGGATGGTGGAGGAGGCAGAAATGAGAGGGTTGTTTAAGGGGTTTTTGGGTGAGCATGTGAATATGCAAGGATATGGAACAAAGATAGACAGAAAGGATGAGTTTAATTTGGTGTCACATTCAGCACAACATTCTGGACTGAAGGGCCCGCTCCTGTGCTATACTGTTCTTTGTCGTGTTTCTTTTGTTACAACATGACGGTGACCCCCTCTGTTAGTTAAACCAAACACCCAGAAAAGTTCACCTCCCCACATAATCTGTTAAAGTCTGAGTGACAGAAAACTCACACATTCCACTATTTAAAGAAAATAGCATTAATCTATTTTTAACTCAAAGTGAATATTAAACAACTATTCATAAATCTAAGCTCTCCTTTTCTCTTCACTGCTTATTATCTGCCTCCAGCTCTATAACTATACGTTATTTCAATAAGACACTTAATAAAATTACATCAATTTAATTTCTAACCCGCACAGTGGCTCGTGAATTTTGTGTCTTTCTGCTTCTGGCGAATGATCTCCCTGGGTCGTTGTCGTCTTTTACTCCGAGTATGTTTCATATGAAAAGGTACCCTTTGATTGAGAGACTTTCCTAATTTATTGGTTAGCAAGATGTTAACTCTCCCAGACAGCAGTTACTCTCTGACCAATTTTTAAAATGTCCACATTTTATACGCCCCCATCAGATCATCTCATTGGCTTGATGCTGGCGAAACAATAAATTCAGACTCATTTGGGTTTTTAGAATCTTGGGGTATAATTTAAACTGATAGGTTAAATTTGAATTTTGTCAAAACAGCAACCAACATAGGCCTATATTTCACAGCCAAATGTTACATTTGTTTCTTTTTCCAGTACACTTTGGCTTGCTGGCTAGTCATATGCGGTACATAGTTCAGAAGAGTGTTCTCTCCCTCTTAAAGATAGAGTACACACCTTCAACTTTATAACACTTTGAGCATTACCTTATCAGAAAGTTCATTTATTAAAGTGACAAGCAGTAGATTGTTTACATAACCTTTTTGGCTAAATATTTCAATTTCAACATAAAACAATAGCTTGTGTTTGTGAGAGGATCATGTTGCTGTGTGCAACAGACTGTCACTAATAAGATTATGCTCCCGATAATGCAGATTTCCTTTGTAAATTCTGCATAAAGTGATTTAAACACCTGGAAAGGGATTTGGTTTTCCAATGTGATTTCCATCAATGCATTTATTGGAACCTCAGGCAGACAGATAGACAGGTGCAAATTTGTTTTCCTCACTGAAGGAAGCACACGCTGCCATCAGAGTGTTTGTAACAGAGGGGCACCAACTTATTCATGGTTCTGGAGATTGTTGAATAAGTGGGTGAGATTCAGATATCCTGTACTGCACGTGATAAGAGGTGTTTTCATTGAATTGGATATTATTACCAAAGAGATTGGCAGGATTGATGTTGGCAGTTGTCTCTGCTGATAGGAATCTACGATGGGTCACAGTCTCAGGACTGGAGAGCAGCCTGAGTGACTGAGATAAGGAGAAATGACTTCACTCAAACACCTGGGAATCTGTGATCATTTCCACCTCAAGAACGGAATCACTGACTACATTCCAGAGAATAATTTGCAATGTTTGCAATACTAAGTGGATCAAAAGATGTTGCAGAAACTGGGTGAGTTCTGAAATGTTAACGATGATGTTACTAAAATGAACACAAATGCTGTGGGTGCTGGAAATTTGAAACAGACCGGCAGCTAATGTAGAGAGAGAGAAGCAGAGTTAATGTTTTGCATTTGATTAGATTAGATTATTTACAGTGTGGAAACAGGCCCTTCGGCCTAACAAGTCCACACCAATCCATCGAAGCGCAACCCACCCAGACCCATTCTCCTACATCTAACATTACGACCAATTCAGCATGGCCAATTCAGCTAACCTGCATATCTGTGACTGTGGAAAGAAACCCAAGCACCCAGAGGAAACCCATACAGACACAGGGAGAATGTGTGAACTCCGCCCAGTCAGTCGCCTAAGGCGGGAAATGAACCCGGGTCTCTGGCGCTGTGAGGCAGAAGTTCTAACCACTGTGCTACCGTGCTGCCTACAAACTTTTAATCAGAACAAAGACTGTTATTAAGCTG
>NW_025181743.1:0-2498 GCF_004010195.1 Chiloscyllium plagiosum | reverse complement strand
TGTTGGTCATTTGGACATAGTGGTGTCGGTCACGGGGACAGAGTGGTGTTGGTCAATGGACCATAGTGATAGTGGTCATGTGGCCACTGTGATCTTGGTCATGTGGACATAGTGGTTTTGGTCAAGATGACACACTGGTGTTCGTCGTTGGGACAGAGTGATGTTGGTCATGGGGACACAGTGATGTTTGTCATGGGGACACAGTATTGTTGGACATGTGGACACCGTGGTGTTGTTCATGGGGACACAGTGATGTTGATCATGGGGACACAGTGATATTGGTCATGGGGACACAGTGATGTTGGTCAATGGGACAGAGTGGTGTTGGTCATGGGGACACAGTGATGTTGATCATGGGGACACAGTGATGTGGGTCATGGGGATTCAGTGATGTTGGTTAAGGGGGCACAGTGATGTTGGTCATGGGGATTCAGTGATGTTGATCAAGGGGGCATAGTGAAGTTGGTCATGTGGACACAGTGCTGTTGATCATGGGACCACAGTGATGTTGATCATGGGGACACAGTGATGTTGGTTAATGGGACAGAGTGGTGTTGGTGATGGTGACACAGTGATGTTGGTCATGGGGATTCAGTGATGTTGATCAAGGGGGCACTATGATGCTGGTCATGGGGAGACAATGATGTTGGTGATGGCAACACAGTGAAGTGGGTCATGGGGGCACAGTGACGTTGGTCATGGGGGCACAGTAATGTTGGTCATTGGGACACCGTAATGTGGGTTAGGGGGACACAGTGGTGTTGGTCATGGCGATACAGTGGAGATGATTGTGGGGTCACAGTGATGTTGGTCATGGTGTCACAGTGGTGTTCGTCATTGGGATACAGTGATGTTGGTCATTGGGACACAGTGATGTTTGTCATGGGGACACAATGATGTTGGACATGGGGACACCATGGTGTTGGTCATGGGGACACAGTGATGTTGGTCATGGGGTCACAGTGAAGTTGGTCATGTGGACATAGTGGTTTTGGTCATGTGGACACAGTGCTGTTTATCATGGGACCACAGTGATGTTGATCATGGGGACACAGTGATGTGGGTCATGGAGACACAGTGATGTTGGTCAATGGGACACAGTGGTGTTGGTCATGGGGACACAGTGATGTTGGTCATGGAGACATAGTGATGTTGGTCATGGGAACGCATTGGTGTTGGTCATGGGGACACCGTGGTGGTGGTCATGGGCACACAGTGAGGTTGGTCACGGGGACACATTGGTGTAGGTCTTGGGGACACAGCGATGTTGGTCATGGGGACACAATGGTGGTGGTCATGGGGACACCGTGATGTTTGTAATGGAGACGCAGTGGTGTTGGTCAGGGAGACACAGTGGTGGTGGTCACATGGACACATTTGATGTTGGTCATGGGGCCACAGTGATGTTGCCCATGTGGACATAGTGGTGTTGGTCATGGCAACAAAGCGATGTTTGTCTTGGGGACACAGTGATGTTGGACATGGGGACACAATGATGTTTGACATGGGGACACCATGGTGTTGTTCATGGGGACACAGTGATATTGGTCATGGGGTCACAGTGAAGTTGGTCATGTGGACATAGTGGTTTTGGTCATGTGGACACAGTGCTGTTGACATGGGACCACAGTGATGTTGATCATGGGGACACAGTGATGTTGGTCATGGAGACACAGTGATGTTGGTCAATTGGACACAGTGGTGTTGGTCATGGGGACACAGTGATGTTGGTCATGGAGACATAGTGATGTTGGTCATGGGAACGCATTGGTGTTGGTCATGGGGACACCGCGGTGGTGGTCATGGGGACACAGTGGTGTTGGTCATAGGAACACATTGGTGTTGGTCTTGGGGACACAGCGATGTTGGTCATGGGGACACGGTGGTGGTGGTCATGGGGACACCGTATTGTTTGTAATGGAGACCCAGTGGTGTTGGTCAGGGAGACACAGTGGTGTTGGTCACGTGGACACATTTGATGTTGGTCATGGGGCCACAGTGATGTTGCCCATGTGGACATAGTGGTGTTGGTCATGGCGACACAGTGATGTTTGTCTTGGATACACAGTGATGTTGGACATGGGGACACCGTGGTGGTGGTCATGCGGACACACTGATGTTGGTCATGGGGACTCAGTGATGTTGGTCAAGAGGACACAGTGAAATTGGTCATGGGGATTCAGTGATGTTGGTCAAGGGGGGCACAGTGAAATTGGTCATGTGGACACAGTAATGTTGGTCATGAGGACACAGTGATGTTGGACATGGCGACATAGTGGTGTTGGTCAATGGGACACAGTGGTGTTGGTCATGTGGAACACAGTGATGTTTGTCATGGGGACACAGTGGTGTTGGTCACGGGAACACATTGGTGTTGGTCATGGGGACACAGTGATTTGGTCATGGGGACACAGTGATGTTGGTCATTGGGACATACTGATGTTGGTCATGGGGACACAGTACGATTGGTCATGGGGGCACTGTGATGTTGGTCACGG
>NW_025181742.1:0-2498 GCF_004010195.1 Chiloscyllium plagiosum | reverse complement strand
TTCAAACCAATGATGATGTTGTTTAGAGGTGATCAAGATCGACAGGTTCTCGCTCGGAAACAAACAGAGAACCACGGTGTGTGGAGTCAGGCATAGATTTCAAATCACTTGAAAAGCAACATACTCGAGATGAAGAAGTTATTTCTTTCTCAAAACACGGAGATTTATTCTGGAATTGCTGCCTGGATGTAAGTCGGAGGCAGATTCCATTGAGGTTCTCAAAAGGGGCATTTAATGGAGACTTGAGCAGAATGGGTATACAAAATTCGAGCGAAACCAAGGGGATTGCCATTCAGTCATGACGCACGTTCAAAGAGCAACTTGGAACAGTTTGGATTGAGCGGCCTCCTGCTGCACCCCGAGTGTTTTGTGATTTCGTGGGCCGTACGCCAAACATACAGCAAGGCTGTGGACTAAAAGCAGAATGGAAGAGCAACTGCCCTTCACAGCATGGTGGTATTTGTCTGAGTGCGGCTTCAAGGATCGGTAGGGACAATGGAGACCACGGGATCCAATGATTACAAATGCATTTGTCACAAAGCAATGCAGTAGTCACTCTGGAGGTCTGATTATTTCAGCACAGGATGTCCACAGAATTGTGCCCTCGGCCCAGTTGGATTCATATCCTTCCTCAATGACCCTAAACGCTAGATGTTTGAAATGTCACACATGTTTAAGACAGGTGTAATTGAGCAAACTTGGACGAGTAAGCAATTCTCTTGCTGCCCGGATTCTGCCTGAGCTGCTGTGCTATTCCAAAGGACACGCTTGATTCTCATCTCCAGCATCAGCAGACCATACGTTCGACTAATCTCACAAATTGCAGACGTATTGGCTTGACATCAATAATGTGAAGACTGATGGGAGCGAATTTGCAGAATAAGTTAAAATAGACACAAGATGAAACGTGAAACAACATGTGACAGTCTACATTGCTTTGTCAAGGGCAGGCCATGCCTGACAAAGCTGATTCAGGTATTTGATGATGTTACAAAGTCAGTATATGAGGGAGTACTGTAAACGATGTTTTTCTTGGAATTTCATAACGTTTTCGCTGCCGTGCCAGTTGATAAATTGATTAGTAAATTGTAAATGTTTGTGATCCATTGGTCATTGGCAGCATGGATTAGAAATTGCGAAAAGATTGGAAACAAAGGGTAAGGGAGTTAGTCATGTGTCAGATTGGAGACAAGCTGAAGTGTCGCTGCCAGGGGATGACTTTCTGAATCCTTGGTATTTTTTCTTACTTTGAAGAATCATTCTGAGTTAGCTAATGAGGGTCAAATCCCTCAGTTTGGAAATTACATTGTTGAGAGTCAATAGTGAATTGTAAGGATACTAAGCACCTTCAGAGTGACATTAAAATAATAAAAAAAACACAGCGTGTATAAGTTTCTCCAGGTGTTGCTTTTTTTTTAAATTTCAGTTTGGAAACTATCACTGCAACATGCCGGAGTGGGTGCAATACTTAATGAAAAAGTGTTCTGCTGGAAATGGACAGCGTGTCAGGCGGCATCCGTGGGGCAGTAATGTCGTCGTTTTGGACATTCGCCCTTCAGCGGGAATTCCTCATGAAGGGCTTATGCCCGAACCGTCAAATCTCCTGCTCCTCTGATGCTGCTTGACCGGCTGTGCCTTTCTAGAACCACAATCTTCGTCTCTGATCTCCAGCATCTGAGTGCTCAGTTTCTGCTGGATGCAATAATTGCCAAATGCGTGTATTCATTAACTGAACATACTGTGTGTTCTTATAAATGAATGCTGGGCTTGGATCATCTCAGTATCGCTCCAAGGAGATCAGCTGAATATGTGGGGAGCACAGCTCTTGGTGTTTGTGCTTCTGCTCCTGGAACAGCGCATCGAGTCTGAATGTGGATTAAGAGGATGGATGATGTATGGGGGTAAGGAAGCCTTTCAGTCTTCAATCTGACGAGCAACTCCGAGAGATGGGAGGCATTGACGGAACTGAAACGTCATTCAGGTGAACCAGGGATCTCCCTCAATTTAATTCTTCTTGCAATTCGTCGTTGTCAAAAAAGTCTGAACCTGAATGAAGCACTCTCAGTTTGTGGTTGCTGCCAAATTTCACAAAAAATAATCTAATTTGTGCGCCTTACTTCAGCTACCGAGAAATGCTCTCCCTTTATCTTTAATCTTCTATGTACATCTAAGTTTTTGTTACTAAGGATGGTTCTGGTCGGAGAGTTCATTCTTTATGCCAAACCGAGAGCACAGAGTTCAGTATCTGGCTCCAGCTCCCCTGTCCAAATCACAGAAGAATGACAGTGTGCATTTTCTGTCTGCATTCTCGATAACAGACCACAGTCGACTACGGTGCACTGACCATGTCACTACCTCTCCTAATGGACAATGCTGGGAGTGCTTCGTTCAGACCCGATCTCTATCGCCCCTGCCCATACCATACGAGGAGCACAGTGCACTTTTACTGTCAAATTTCGCTTTTTCTTAACACACTTGGAGCACCTTGCATAAAGCCT
>NW_025181741.1:0-2498 GCF_004010195.1 Chiloscyllium plagiosum | reverse complement strand
AAAGGGAAATGATCTTTGATAAACCTGTTTGTGGAGGTTGTCCATTTTGACATCGACAGTTGAGAACCAATGGGAGTGAAGTATTTGTATTTTTAGAAGACCCTTGACATGTTTGAATACAGGTGAATAGGGAATGCTACAGTCCATGCGTAGGTAGGGGTGGAATATGTACCACATGGATTAAAATTTGGGTAATGGAGGAACGAAAGGAATACTGTTTTTCTCGGGACTGAAGGATAGATGGGTGGCAGCAGGATTAGTGTTTGGGCGATAGCTGTTCACAAGATGTAAAAATGATTCAGATGTGAACAACAAATACCATCATGTACATTTATATTTATTAAATGGTAGAGAGGTTGGTAAGTGCTTTTGTTGAAAAGGACCTGGATGTCCTTGGTCATACGTCACTGACAGAATTCATACGGGGGCAGGAAGTAAATGATATGTGGCTCTTCATGCAAAATGACTGAAGTACAAAAGTTAGAATACCTTTCCCACTGATCGTGTTTTTTTGAGAGAGTATTTGTTGCATTGTGTAAAGATTTGGTCTGCTTTATAAACAATGATCCCTTTGTCACTGAGAGAGTGCAAAGTAGTTTGACCAGACTAAACACATGGCATGATGTTACAATGAGGTGAGAGTGCAGTAACGATGTGTTTAATCTGTCGTGCTGTGAGAGAATAAGAAGTTGAAGCTTGATGGGTATGGACAGAAACTGAGTAGGGTGAAAAGTTCATACTTTTCATTCAATGTTTGATTCACGACGGTTTACATGCATCTGCAGAGCCCCCATGTCGATTGACAAAGAGGTACATGCTGTGAATGAACTCTGAACACTTTAATGCACAGTTACTGTGTGACACTGCATTGAATGTCACTTTGTACACAACCCTGTCAGCAGCCAAAATACCTTCATACTGAAACAGTTAGTTATTCCCCACCGGTTTCTGACGTCCACGGAGACCATGGGTCTGCCTTCTTGGAGATGGAAGGTAACTTGGAGAATGGCTAAAAAATGTTGGCTTCATTCCGACTGCCAGAAACCATGTTAAAGTAACACATATGTACCATGAGTAATTAAGCCATGTGGATCAATTTGGAGCAGTCTGTCTGTGCAGCCCCTGCTCCATTTGTTTGTGATGTTGGAGCATCTCTGACACTTTCCTGTTCCTGTGTTAGTGGCTTGACAAGCTGAATTACCTCTTCCTGTTCCTTTGTAAGTAACTCCGGGTGTGAAATGGTTCTTTCTCATCCCATGCACGTGACATGTGGAAGAGAGCAGACTCCCACCTTCCTGTGCTGCAGGCAGGAGGGACTGAATGGGCTATCCTTCTTTTGCCCAGTAGTTTTGATGGGATGAATGGCATCCCCACATTCTTGTAAAACCAGATTGAGCTGCAGAATGTTTTCCTCCTTTTACTATGGAAATGTACTGTGCTGTTACATAAATGTTACCCAGACTTTAACAGCATGATCTTGAATGTTTTCAAAGTCTTGCTGCATATGGTTACAGACTGTTTCAAGAGCTGAAGAGGGACAACTTTTTCTGAAAATTTTGTAAAATTCAGTGAATGCCCCCTCTTCTGCTGACATGGTGGCTCAGTAACTAACACTGCTGCCTCACAGTACCATGGTACCAGGTTCGATTCCAGCTTTGGGCAACTGTCTGTGTGGAGCTTGTACATTCCCAACTTGTCTGCATGATTTTCCTCCAATGCTCCGGTTTCATCTCACAGTCTGAAGATGTGCAATTCAGGTGAATTGGCCATGCTAAATTGACCATTATGTTAGGTGCATTTGTCAGACGGAAATGTGTTTGGGTGGGTTACTCTTTGGAGGGTCGGTATGGGCTGGTTGGGCCGAAGGGCCTGTTTGCCCACTGTAGGAAATCCAATCTGCTCAGTTTAGACTCAATGAGCTGAATAGCCTCCTTCCCCACACCGTTGGGATTGTACGATGAAAAACTGGAGGTGCCGAGGCTGAGGAAGCTACGCTGAGGATCTCCTGCAGATGTGTCCCACGGCTGAGATAATTGATGCCCACCAATGATAATCATCTTCCCTTGTCCCTTGTGCCGTGAATGATACCAAACACTGGAGAAGTCACAATTAATTCTCATTAAGTGTGATTTTGTTCAGGTTCCTTGATGTCATCCTCAGTCAAATACTGCCTTGAGTTAAGGGCCAGTCTCTCATACCTGAGCCCCAGCGTTACCTCTTTTGTTCATATCAATAGGTCATGGTGTAAAAGCAGAGAACGTTTTCTTCAAACAGAGGATAGTGAATGTCAGGAATTCTCTAACACAGAGAATTCGGGGAGTTAGATCACTGAAAGGGACCAGTGGTGTCCCACAGGGATCAGTCCTGGGACCTCTGCTCTTTGTTACTTTTATAAATTACTTGGATATGGGTGTTGAAGAGTGGGCTACTAAGTCTGCCGATGACACAAAGGTGGTTGGAGTGGTACAGAATGTGGAGGGCTGCAACGGGTAATTGAC
>NW_025181740.1:0-2498 GCF_004010195.1 Chiloscyllium plagiosum | reverse complement strand
TGTGTGTCTCAGATAGAGTTAAGGAGTATCACTATGTGTCGTAGAGAGTGTCAGTGTGTATCAATGCGTGTCCCAGAGTGTCAGTGAGTGTCACAGTGTACCACAGAGAGTGTCACATTGTGTCTCAGAGAGTGTCACAGCATGTCTCAGAGAGAGTCACAGTGTGTCAGAGTTTGTCTCAGAGTGTCAGAGAGTGTCAAAGTGTTTCACAGAGTGTCTCAGAGACTGTCACAGTGTGTCTCAGAGAGTCTCACAGTGTCTCCGAGAGAGAAATAGTGTGATACATTGTGTCTCAGCGAGAGACCGAGAGTGTCAGAGAGAGTCTCAGAGAGAGTCAGAGGGAGAGTCTCAGCGAGTGCCAGAGTGTGTCACAGCGTGTCTCAGAGAGAGTACCAGAGTATCACTAAGAGTCGGAATGTCACAGTGTCTCTGAGAGAGAAATACTGTGACACAGTGTCTCAGCGAGAGACCGAGAGTATCAGAGGTTGTCACAGTGTGTCTCAGTATGTGACAGAGAGTGTCAAAGTGTGTCTCCGAGTGTCAGAGAGAGTCACAGAGTGTCTCAGAGCGTGTCAGAGAGTGTCACAGTTTGTCTCAAAGAGAGTCAGAGCGCGTCACATTGCGTAAGAGAGAGAGAGAGTCAGAGAGTGTCACAGCGTGTCACAGTCTGTCAGATAGTGTCACAGTGTGTCTCAGAGCGAGAAAGAGAGTGTCACAGTGTGTCTCAGAGAGTGTCAGAGAGTGTCACAGTGTTTCAGAGAGTGTGACACGTTATCAGAAAGATAGTCAGAGCGTGTCACAATGTGTCAGTGAGTGTCACAGTGCGTCAGAGAGAGTCAGAGAGTGTCACACTGTCTCAGAGACTGTCACACTGTGTCAGCGAGTGTCACATTGTGTCAGAGAGTGTCACAGTGCGTCTCAGAGCGAGACAGACAGTATCACTGTGTGTCTCAGAGAGAATCAGCAAGTCTCACAGTGTCACAAGGTGTCAGAGAGCCAGAGAGTGTCACAGGGTGTCACAGTCTGTCGGATAGTGTCACAGTGTGTCTCAGAGCGAGAAAGAGAGTGTCACAGTGTGTCTCAGAGAGAGTCAGAGAGGGTGGCAGTGTTTCTCATAGTGTTTCTGAGATTGTCAGAGAGTGACATGGTGACACAGTCTGTCAGAGCGTTTCACAGTGTGTCAGAGAGAGAGTCAGGGAGTGTGATAGTGTATCAGAGAGTGTCTCAGTGTGTCAGAACGAAAGTCAGAGAGTGTCGCAGTGTGTCAGAGAGAGAGTCAGAGAGCGTGTCAGTGTGTAAGAGAGTGGCACAGTGGGTCAGGGAGAGAGTCAGAGAGTGTCACAGTGTGTCTCAGCGTGTCAGAGAATGTGAAAGGGTGTCAGAGAGAGAATCAGAGAGTGACACAGTTTGTCAGAGAATGTCACAGTATGTCACAGAAAGTGTCAGAGAGATTCGAGAATCATAGTTTTTCAGAGCGTGTCTCAGAGTGTCAGAGACAGTCATAGAGTGTGGCAGTGTTTCTCATGGTTTGTCAGAGAGGGTCAGAGAGTGTCACAGGGTGCGACAGTCTGTCAAAGCATGTCATAGTTTGTCTCAGACTGTCACAGTGTGTCACAGAGAGATTGTCAGAGAGTGTGACAGTTGTTAGAGCGTGTCTCAGTGCGTCAGAGAGTGTCACAGTGTGTCTCAGAGCATGTCAGAGAGTGTCACAGTTTCTCTCAGAGAGAGTCAGAGAGCGTCACAGTGCGTAAGAGAGAGAGATGCAGAGAGCATCGCAGTGCGTAAGAGAGAGTCAGACAGAGTCACTGTATCACAGAGAGTGTCAGCAAGTCTCACAGCGTTTCAGAGAGTGTCACAAGGCGTCAAAGTGTTTCACAGTGTGTCACGCGGTGTCACAGTCTGTCAGATAGTGTCACAGCTTGTCTCAGAACGTGACAGAGAGTGGCACAATGTGTATCAAGAGAGTCAGAGAGTGTCACAGTGTGTCTCAGAGTGTCACAGGGTATCAGAAAGAGAGTCAGAGAGTGTCACAATGTATCGGTGAGTGTCACAGTGTGTCAGAGAGCGTCAGAGTGTCATACTGTCTCAGAGACTGTCACACTGTGTCAGCGAGTGTCACAGTGCGTCTCAGAGCGAGACAGAGAGTATCACTGAGCGTCTCAGAGAGAGTCAGAAAGTGTCACAATGTGTCAGCGAGTGTCACAGTGTGTCAGCGAGAGACTCAGAGAGAGTCAGAGAGTGTCACAGTATTTCTCAGTATCAGAGAGTGTCACAGTGTGTCAGAGATTGTCACAGTGTGTTAGAGAGAGAGTCAGAGAGTTTCAGAGTTTGTCAGAGAGTGTCACAGTGTGTCTCAGAGAGAGTCAGACAGTTTCACAGTATCTCAGAGAGTGTCACATTGTGTCAGAGAGTGTCAATGTGTGTCTCAGATCGAGACAGAGAGTATCACTGCGTGTCTCAGAGAAAGAGTGTCACAGTTTATCACAGTTTGTCAGAGA
>NW_025181739.1:1921-2498 GCF_004010195.1 Chiloscyllium plagiosum | reverse complement strand
ACTGGGACACTGGAACAGGAGGGTGTCATTCAACTGTTCGAGATTGGGACACAGGAACAGAAAGCTGTCATTCAACTGCTCAAGACTGCGATGCAGGAACAGGAGGGATTCACTCAACTGTTCGAGACTGGGCCACAGGAACAGGAAGCAGTCACTCAACTGCAGGAGACTGGGACACAGGAACAGGAGGGAGTCACTCAAATGCTCGAGAATGGGACACAGGAAAAGCAGGGAGTCATTCAACTGCTTGAGACTGGAACGCAGGAAAAGGAGGGAGTCATTCAACTGCTCGAGACTGCTCAACAGGAACAGGAGGGAGTCATTCAACTGCTCGAGACTGGGACACAGGAACAGGAGGTAGTCATTCAACTGCTCGAGACTGGGGCAAGGAACAGGAGGGAGTCACTCAACCCACGAGACTGGGACACAGGAACAGGAGGCAGTCATTCAACTGCACGAGCCTGGGACACAGGTGTAGGAGAGAGTCATTCAACTGCTCGAGACTGGGTTAGACGGACAGGAGGCAGTCACTCAACTGCTCGAGACTGGGACACAGGAACAGGAGGCAGTCGCTCAA
>NW_025181739.1:0-1670 GCF_004010195.1 Chiloscyllium plagiosum | reverse complement strand
GAACAGGAGGTAGTCACTCAAATGCTCGAGACTGGGATACAGGAACAGGAGGCAGTCGCTCAACTGTTCGAGACTGCGACACAGGAACAGGAGGGAGTCACTCAAATGCTCCAGACTGGGGCACAAGAACAGGAGGTAGTCACTCAAATGCTCGAGACTGGGATACAGGAACAGGAGGCAGTCGCTCAACTGTTCGAGACTGCGACACAGGAACAGGAGGGAGTCACTCAAATGCTCCAGACTGGGGCACAGGAACAGGAGGTAGTCACTCAAATGCTCGAGACTGGGACACAGGAACAGGAGGCACGCACTCAACTGCTCGAGACTGGGACACAGGAACAGGAGTCAGTCGCTCAACTGCTCGAGACTGGGACACAGGAACAGGAGGCAGTCGCTCAAATGCTCCAGACTGGGGCACAGTTACAGGAGGTAGACACTCAACTGCTCGAGACTGGGGCACAGGAACAGGAGGGAGTCATTCAACTGCTCGAATCTGGGACACAGGAACAGGAGGCAGTCATTCAATTGCTCGAGGCTGGGACACAGGAACAGAAGGCTGTCATTCAACTGCTCGAGACTGCGACGCAGGAACAGGAGGGAGTCACTCAAATGCTCCAGACTGGGACACAGGAACAGGACGGAGTCACTCAACTGCTCGAGACTGGGACACAGGAACAGGAGGGAGACGCTCAAATGCTCGAGACTGGGACACAGCAACAGGAGAGAGGCATTCAACTGCTCGAAGCTGGGACACAGGAACAGGAGGGAGTCACTCAACTGCTCGAGACTGGGACACAGGAACAGGAGGGAGTCACTCAACTGCTCGAGACTGGGACACAGGAACAGGAGGCAGTCATTCAACTGCTCGAGCCTGGGACACAGGTGCAGGAGAGAGTCACTCAACTGCTAGAGACTGGGTTACAGGCACAGGAGGGAGTCATTCAACAGCTCGAGACTGGGACACAGGAACAGGAGGCAGTCCCTCAACTGCTCGAGACTGGGAGACAGGAACAGGAGGGAGACGCTCTAATGCTCGAGACTGGGACACAGCAACAGGAGAGAGTCATTCAACTGCTCGAGATTGGGACTCAGGTACAGGAGGGAGTCATTCAACTGTTCGAGTTTGGGACACAGGAACAGAAAGCTGTCATTCAACTGCTCGAGACTGCGACGCAGGAACAGGAGGGAGTCACTCAACTGTTCGAGACTGGGACACAGGAACTGGAAGCTGTCACTCAACTGCTCGAGACTGGGACACATGAAGAGGAGGGAGTCATTCAACTGCTCAAGACTGGGACACAGGAAAAGGCGGGAGTCGTTCAACTGTTCGAGACTGGGGCACAGGAACTCGTGGCTGTCATTCAAATGCTCGAGACTGCGACGCAGGAACAGGAGGAAGTCACTCAACTGTTCGAGACTGCGACACAGGAACAGGAGGGAGTCACTCAAATTCTGCAGACTGGGACACAGGAACAGGAGGTAGTCACACAAATGCTCGAGACTGGGACACAGGATCAGAAGGGAGTTACTCAACTGCTCGAGACTGGGACACTGGAACAGGAGGGTGTCATTCAAATGCTCGAGACTGGGACACAGGAAAAGCAGGGAGTCATTCAACTTCTCGAGACTGGGACGCTGGAAAAGGAGGGAGTCATTCAACTGCTCGAGAC
>NW_025181738.1:0-2498 GCF_004010195.1 Chiloscyllium plagiosum | reverse complement strand
GATAAATAGTTACAGATGCCCACGCAATATCTTGTTTCTTAAAGATTGGCCCACGCCTGTTGATGCAGTAACAGCGTTCTTACTGCTGTCTTTGCCCCGTCAGCAGCAAAGCGAGCACAGCTCTTCCACTTACGAACATTCTGAAGCGTGTGGCAGCTTTTCGTGTTCAAACTGGTTGCCGTGACCGTTCGCACTTTGTAAACAGTTTTGCTGCACAGTGGCGTTGGAGATAGATAATTCAGTGAAGGCTGTTTCTGGTATTCCTGCCTTTATTGGTCATTACTATCACGAGAGGAGTTGGAGATCATGTCGTGGCTGTGCAGGACATTGATTTGACTACTTTTGGGATATTGCGTTCAATTCCGTCTCTGTGCCATTGGAAAGATCTTGTGAAATTTGAAACGATTCAGAAAAAAATATTACAATGATGTTGTCAGAGTTGAAAGTTTTGAGGTTGAGATAGGGGAAGAGACTGATTCGGCTGGGGCTATTTTTCCTGCAGAGTCAGGAACTGAGTGATGACATGATAGAGGTTTATAAAATCATAAGGGTCAAGAATAGAGTAAATAGACAAATCTTTTTCTCTGGAGTAGGGAGTCCAAGCAAAAAGGCATAGGCTTAATATGAGAGAGGAAATATGTAAAAGGGACCAAAAGGGCAGCTCTTTCACACATAGATTGTGAATGATTAGAATGAGCTGTCCGAGGAAGTGGTGCAGGTTTATAATAGTAAAATATTTAAAGACTTCTGGATGGCTACGTGAATAAGAAATGTTCCGAAGAGTGAGGGACAAACAAAAAGTGAAATTGCTGGAGAACTCTCCAGGTCTGGCATCATCTGTGAAGAGAAAACAGAGTTTACATTTCATGTTGCGGTACACAGGCATGACGTCCCTTCGCATTCAACGCACACTAGCAGCAATGTTTACCAACTACAAAACGCACAACTTAACTTCTCCAAAGATCCGCAGACAGCAATTTCCAAAACAATGACCACTTCCACCTCGAAGGAAGGACAAGGGCTGCAGATATATGTGAACATTACACTCTGCATGTCCCCAAATCAAGCCACTCACAATCCTGACTTTGAAATATTTTGCCGTTCCTGCATGGTCAAGATGTTGAAACTCCTTTTGCAAAGGCACTATGGAATTTGCCTACAAGACATGAAACGTAATATTTCAAAAAGGCACTACTTTCTGTAGTGGCAATTGCGTATGGTGATAAATACCAATTCCTGGAGTGAATAAAGTAAAAGAAACATCGAAACGTTTGGAGCAGTTGATTTTATCAGGGAGAGAGAGGGAGAGATGTCGCGTGACATTGAAAGGTGGGGAATTAACTCATGAAATCTCAGCATAGAGAAAGGGAAATCGATTCAAAAAATAGATGCACAGCAAGATCACAAAATAAAAATAATGTCATGATGGCATAATCTGCTCCACTGATGCCATTCTGTGTGTAGACATTAGGTATCCACTGAAAGAAACACGGAATATCAGAAATTGATCCGAATGCAACTTGAATCCAAGGTGAAGACTGCCTCGTGTGGTTTGCTTTTGAGAAAGATGGTCGAGCTCTCACATCCTGACTCTGCAAGTGATATCTGCTGGAACAACCTCTTCCCGTAACTCCTTCCTTCAACTAACAGACCAACCCAAATTGAGTGTTCGAAGCTAATTTTGAAATGCATATAATCAGGGAGATCCGATTGAACACACAGAGTTTGGGCTCAGCCACATTGACCAATGGATTTGGACGGAATGTGTGTTTCTGATCTCGAGTTTCGTGCCCTCAGAGTCTCGGCATTGGTCAGTGTGTGACTGAAGGGTCTCTTTGGGGACCAACATGTTTGACTGGGGATTTTGAATGGGTTCAGAAAAGCACAAAGTGAAACACGCAGACCTGCATACATCTTTGGGGACATAGCTTCACAGTTGAGAGTGACAACATTTGCCCTTCTGTCCTGCAGCCGCAATGAAACCTCTCCCTTCTGACTTGGATGGAAGGTGGAACAGGAATCCAGAGTACCATTCCCATTATTCTCAGCGTTTGGAATAGAGACTGGCTCATCTCCTGGCCCCCAGGGACTTTCGCATTGCTCTTGTAGACTGACACACAAGTTGTAAGATAGAACCCTTTCACAGACGCGCGGAATTTTTGGGAGGAGGGACTGCCATTGCTCAATTCATTATACAGGGATCCTCCATCGGCTGAATATATTAGGACATATCTCTCCAATCAGTAGAATTTGAAACCGGGCCTTCTGTCTCAGAGATTAACCAAATGGGAAGTCGCGAGTGAAAATCGGCAGGCCTTTCAGCACCTGCAAACAGACAACTCCCAGTGTCTGCGTGTGTTTTCTCCGATTTCCCTGGTTTCCTCGTACAGTCCAAAGGTATGCAGGCAAGGAGAAGTGGCCATGCCAAATTGCCCACAGTTTTCAGGAACGTGTAGTTTAGGTGAATTGGACAGGGAAAGAGTAGTATTGCAGGGTAG
>NW_025181737.1:0-2498 GCF_004010195.1 Chiloscyllium plagiosum | reverse complement strand
GATCCAGCACTCATATAGATCCAGTACGACTGCTGATCCAGCACTGATATAGGTCCAGTACTGGTGCTGATCCAGCACTGATATAGGTCCAGTACTGGTGCGGATCCAGGGACGATATAGGTCCAGTACTGGTGCTGATCCAGCACTGATATAGATCCAGTACTACTGCTGATCCAGCACTGATATAGGTGCAGTACTGGTGCTGATCCTGCACTGATATAGATCCAGTACTGGTGCTGATCCAGCACTGATATAGATCCAGTATTGGTGCTGATCCAGCACTGGTATTGATCCAGCTCTGGTGCTGATCCAGTACTGGTGCTGCTCCAGCACTGATATAGGTCCAGTACTGGTGCTGATCCAGCACTGATATAGGTCCAGTACTGGTGTTGATCCAGCACTGATATAGGTCCAGTACTGGTTCTGATCCAGCACTGATATAGATCCGGTACTGGTGCTGATCCAGCACTGATATAGATCCAGTACTGGTGCTGATCCAGCACTGGTATTGATCCAGCTCTGATGCTGATCCAGCACTGATATAGATCCGGTACTGGTGCTGATCCAGCACTGATATAGTTCCTGTACTGGTGCTGATCCAGCACTGATATAGGTCCAGTACTGGTGCTGATTCAGCATTGACATAGGTCCAGTACTGGTGCTGATCCAGCACTGATATAGATCCAGTACTGGTTCTGATCCAGCACTGATATAGATCCAGTACTACTGCTGATCCAGTACTGATATAGGTCCAGTACTGGTGCTGATCCAGTACTGATATAGATCCAGTATTGATGCTGATCCAGCACTGGTATTGATCCAGCACAGGTGCTGATCCAGCACTGATATCGATCCGGTACTGGTGCTGATCCAGCACTGATATAGGTCCAGTACTGGTGCTGATCCAGCACTGATATAGGTCCAGTCCTGGTGCTGATCCAGCACTGATATAGGTCCAGTACTGGTGCTGATTCAGCATTGACATAGGTCCAGTACTAGTGCTGATCCAGCACTGATAGAGGTCCAGTACTGGTGCTGATCCAGCACTGATATAGGTCCAGTACTGGTGCGGATCCAGCAACGATATAGGTCCAGTACTGGCTCTGATCCAGCACTGATACAGGTCCAGTACTGGTGCTGATCCAGCACTGATATAGGTCCAGTACTGGTGCAGATCCAGCACTGATATAGATCCAGTACTACTGCTGATCCAGCACTGATATAGGTGCAGTACTGGTGCTGATCCAGTCTGATATAGATCCAGTACTGGTGCTGATCCAGCACTGATATAGATCCAGTATTGGTGCTGATCCAGCACTGGTATTGATCCAGCACTGGTGCTGATCCAGCAGTGATACAGGTCCAGTGCTGGTGCTGATCCAGCACTGATATAGGTCCAGTACTGGTGCGGATCCAGCACTGATACAGGTCTAGTACTGGTGCTGATCCAGCACTGATACAGCTCCAGTACAGTTACTGATTCAGCACTGATAGAGGTCCAGTACTAGTGCTGATCCAGCACTGATACAGGTCCAGTACTGGTGCTCATCCAGCACTGATACAGGTCCAGTACTGGTGCTGATCCAGCACTGATATAGGTCCAGTACTGGTGCTGATCCAGCACTGATATAGGTCCAGTACTGGTGCTGATTCAGCAGCGATATAGGAGCAGTACTGGTGCTGATCCAGCACTAATACAGGTCCAGTACTGGTCCTGATCCAGCACTGATAGAGGTCCAGTACTGGAGCTGATTCAGCACTGATACAGGTCCAGTACTGGTGCTGATCCAGCACTGGTAGAGGTGCAGTACTGGTGCTGAACCAGCACTGATACAGGTCCAGTACTGGTGCTGATCCTGCACTGATTTAGGTCCAGTACTGGTGCTGATCCAGCACTTTGATAGGTGCAGTACTGGTGCAGATCCAGCACTGATAAAGATCCAGTACTGGTGCTGATCCAGCACTGGTATTGATCCAGCACTGGTGCTGATCCAGCACTGATATAGATCCGGTACTGGTGCTGATCCAGCACTGATATAGGTCCAGTACTGGTGCTGATTCAGCACTGACATAGGTCCAGTACTGGTACTGATCCAGCACTGATATAGGTCCAGTACTGGTGCTGATCCAGCACTGATACAGGTGTAATACTGGTGCTGATTCAGCACTGATACAGGTCCAGTACTGGTGCTGATCCAGCACTGGTATAGGTGCAGTACTGGTGCCGAACCAGCACTGATACAGGTCCAGTGCTGGTGCTGATCCAGCACTGATATAGGTCCAGTACTGGTGCTGATCCAGCACTGATATAGGTCCAGTACTGGTGCTGATCCAGCACTGATACAGGTCTAGTACTGGTGCTGATCCAGCACTGATACTGCTCCAGTACTGGTACTGATTCAGTACTGATATAGGTCCAGTACTAGTTTTGATCCAGCACTGATACAGGTCCAGTACTGGTGCTCATTCAGCACTGATACAGGTCCAGTACTGGTGCT
>NW_025181736.1:1584-2498 GCF_004010195.1 Chiloscyllium plagiosum | reverse complement strand
GTGACCCCCTCACACTCACACCATCATCGTTACCATGACCCCCTCCCACTTACTCCATCACCATCTTCCTGATCACCTCACACTCACGCGATTACAGTCACACTGAACCCCGCACACTCACTTGGTCAGTGTCACCATAGCCCCCTCACACTCACTCCATCACCGTCTCCCAGACCCCCTCACATTCACTCCATCACAGTCCTCCTGACCACCTCACACTCACGCGATTACAGTCACCTTGACCCCCTCACACACACTCTATCATCGTCACCATGACCCCCTTACACTCACTCCATCACCGTCTTCCTGATCACCTCACACTCACGCGATTACAGTCACACTGAACCCCGCACACTCACTCGGTCACCGTCACTGTAGCCCCCTCACATTCACTCCATCACAGTCCTCCTGACCACCTCACACTCACGCGATTACAGTCACCTTGACCCCCTCACACTCACTCCATCACCGTCACCCTGAACCCCACACACACTCCAACACCATAATATTGATCCCCTCACCCTTACGCCATCAACATCGCACTGATCTCCTCTTATTCATTCCTTCACTTTCACGCAGACTGCCTCACATTCACACCATCACCGTCACCCTGTCCCCCTCACACTCGCACCATCAACGTCACCATGACCCCCTCACACTCACGCCATCACCGTCAATATGACCCAGTCACTCTCACTCCATCACGATCACCCTGAACCCCTTATACTCACTCCATCACCCTCACCCTGACCCCTTCACACTCGCTCTATCACCGTCACCAGGACCACCTCAGACACACTGCGTCACCATCACCCTGACTCCCTCATATTCACTCCATCAGTGTCATCCAGACCCCCTCACAAACACTCCTTCACCATCACCCTGACCCCAACACAAACACTCCTTCACCATCA
>NW_025181736.1:0-641 GCF_004010195.1 Chiloscyllium plagiosum | reverse complement strand
ACACCCTCACACTCATTCCATCACAGTCACCCTGACCTCCTCACACTCACCCCATCGCCGTCACCCTGACCCTCTCACACTCATTCCATCAGTGACACCCTGACCCCCTCAGAAAATCTTCTTCACCATCACCCTGAACCCCTCACCCTCACTCCATCACGGTCACCCTGACCTCCTCATAATCGCTACATTACTGTCACCCTGATCCACTCACACTCACACCATCACCTTCACCCTGACACTCTCACACTCATTCCATCACAGTCACCCTGACCTCCTCACACTCACCCCATCGCCGTCACCCTGACCCTCTCACACTCATTCCATCAGTGTCACCCTGACCCCCTCAGAAAATCTTCTTCACCATTACCCTGAACCCCTCACCCTATCTCCATCACGGTCACCCTGACCTCCTCATAATCGCTACATTACTGTCACCCTGACCCCCTCACACTCACTCCGTCAGCGTCACACTGACCCCCTCACACTCACTCCAACACAGTCACCCTGATCCACACACACCAATTCCATCACCATCACACTCATCCCCTCACACTCACTCAATCACAGACACCCTGACCTCCTCACACACACTCCATCACTGTCACCCTGACCCCCCACACACTCACTCCATCACCGTC
>NW_025181735.1:0-2498 GCF_004010195.1 Chiloscyllium plagiosum | reverse complement strand
AAACCAGCCCCACAGTCACTGACACCAATCACCTCCTGTCTGACGTAAAACAGTCCCACAGTCCCTGACACCAATCTCCCCCTGTCTGATATAAACCAGCCCCACAGTCACTGACACCAATCGCCCCGTCTGTTATAAACCAGACCCACGACACTGACACCAATCTCACCCTGTCTGATATAAAGCAGCCCCACAGTCACTATCACCAATCTCTTCCTGTCTGATATAAACCAGACCCACAGTCCCTGACACCAATCTTCCCCTATCTGATATATGCCAGTCCATAGTCACTGACACCAATTTCCTGCTGTCTGATATAAACCAGTCCCACATCACTGACAGCAATCTCCCCCTATCTAATTTAAACCAGTCCCACATCACTGACAACAACCTCCCCCTGTCTGATATAATCCAGCCCCACAGTCACTGACACCAATCTCCCCCGTCTGATATATACCAGCCCGCAGTCACTGACACCAATCTCCCCTTGTCTGATATAAACCAGTCCACAGTCACTGACACCAATCTCCCCCTGTCTGATATAAACCAGTCCACAGTCACTGACACCAATCTCCCCCTGTCTGATATAAACCAGCCCCACAGTCACTGACACCAATTTCCCCCTGTCTGATACAAACCAGCCCCACAGTCAGTGACGCCAATCTCCCCGTGTCTGATATAAACCAGACCCACAGGCCCTTACACCAATCTCCCCCTGTCTGATATAACCCAGCCCCACAGACACTGACGCCAATCTCCCCTTGTCTGATATAAACCAGCACCAGAGTCAGTGACGCCAATCTCTGCCTTTCTGATATGAACCAACTAGGTAAAAACAAGGACTCTAGATGCTGAGACTAGAGACGAGATTAAAGTGGTGCTGGAAAAACACCGGTAGCGTTGATATAAACCAACTCCACAATCCCTGACACCAATCTCCCCCTGTCTGATATATACCAGTCCATAGTCACTGACACCAATTTCCTCCTGTCTGATAGAAACCAGTCCCACATCATGACACCAATCTCCCCTTGTCTGATCTAAACCAGACCCACAGTCCCTGACACCAATCTCCCCATGTCTGATATAAAACAGTCCCACTGTCCCTGACACCGATCACCCCCTGTCTGATGTAAACCTTGCCCACAGTCGCTGACACCAATCTCCCCTTGTCTGATAGAAACCAGTCCCACATCACTGACACCAATTTCCCCCTGTCTGATTTAAACCAGTCCCATATCACTGACACCAACCTCCCCCAGTCTGATATAAACCAGACCCACAGTCCCTGACACCAATCACCCCCTGTCTGATATATACCAGTCTACAGTCACTGACACCAATCTCCCCTGTCTGATAGAAACCAGACGCAGTCACTGACACCAATCACCTCCTGTCTGACGTAAAACAGTCCCACAGTCACTGACACCAATCTCCCCCTGTCTGATATAAACCAGCCCCACAGTCACTGACACCAATCTCCCCCGTCTGACTTAAACCAGCCCCACAGTCACAGACACCAATCTCACCCTGTCTGATATAATCCAGCTCCACAGTCACTGACACCAATCTCCACCTGCCTGATCTCAAACAGCTCCACAGTCACTGACACCAATCTCCCTCTGCCTGATATAATCCAGCCCCGGATTCACTAACACCATTGTCCCCCTGTCTGATATAAACCAGCCCCACAGTCACTGAAGCCAATCTCCTCCTGTCTGATATAAACCAGCCCACAGTTACTGACACCAATCTCCCCCTGTCTGATATAATCCAGCCCCACAGTCACTGACACCAATCTCCCCTTGTCTGATCTAAACCAGACCCACAGTCCCTGACACCAATCTCCCCATGTCTGATATAAAACAGTCCCACTGTCCCTGACACCGATCACCCCCTGTCTGATGTAAACCAGCCCCACAGTCGCTGACACCAATCTCCCCTTGTCTGATATAAACCAGACCCACCGCCACTGACACCAATCTCCCCCTGTCTGATATAATCCAGCCCGACTGTCACTGACGCCAATCTCCCTTTGTCTGATATAAACCAGACCCACAGTCCCTGACACCAAGCTCCCCCTGTCTGATATCAACCAGCTCCACAGTCACTGATACCAATCTCCCTCTGTCTGCATAATCCACCCCACAGTCACTGACACCAAGCTCCCCCTTGTCTGATATAAACCAGCCCCACATTCACTGACATTAATCTCCCCCTGTCTGATATACACTCGTCCCACAGTCACTGACACCAATCTCCCCTTGTCTGATATAAACCAGTCCCATAGTCAATGACACCAATCTCCTCCAGTCTGATATGAACCAGCCCCACAGTCACTGACACCAATCTCCCCTTGTCTGATATAAACCAGACCCACAGTCCCTGACACCAATCTCCCCCTGTCAAATATAAAACAGTCCCACAGTCACTGACACCAATCTCCCCTTGACTGATATGAACCGGCCCCACAGTCACTGACACCAATCTCCTCTTGT
>NW_025181734.1:0-2498 GCF_004010195.1 Chiloscyllium plagiosum | reverse complement strand
TCGATCTGATAAAATTCGCATCCAACAGCATTATTGGCAGATGTAATCCGCATTAGCCCTTAAACTCTCTTTAAACTCCCTTTAAACTCACACATCTGACAAGAAGTACATATCGTTGCAAAGGCTATTTTTGCTCCTTTGCAGACCCAGAAAACAACACCACCTTATTCCTCTACACACACTGCCCCAGGTTAAATTAATAGCTATGGCTTATATTTTAGGTTTAATCACGAGACTTATCTCCATAAAAAAATTCAAGAAAGAATTCACTATACTCACTACTGCGACCTTTCTCTTGGGCAGACTTAAAACAACAATTAAACTATCTGATTCTGTGCTGTGAACGTCGCCCAACAGTTCCTCCAAGATTAGTTGTGAATTTCACTGTTTGTTAATTTTCCCAGATGCACTCCGATGTCCAGCGATACACTAATTCAAACAGCAAAGGCAGTAACTGTACAGGTTCTCTCTCTCTCTTTCTCTCTCTCCTGCACTGTCCTCACCATGTGCTTCCTTTGTCTGCTCTTCTCCCCCGTTTAAAACTGCTGTTGTTTTGATTTTTTTTTCCAAAGTTCCAAAACAATGCAACAGCATATGAAACAGTAATTGCTGCTGCTGGAATTCGAGGAAGTCACCTTCAACACATAAAATACCTCAAGAAAGGAGCAGCTCTTTCAGCCGGAAATGTTTTCCATCCTCCAATTTGGATTACCCAGAATCCGTTAAGCTGTTAGGCAGAGCAAGTAAGATATTTGAAGCACTGACAGATGAGGGGCAAAAGATTACGCAGATATCAGATAATTTTGCTTATGAATTAGCACCAGACAGCGGTTCAGAAGCGAAAAGTCGAAACCAGGTCAGACTTACATTGAGTTCGAAAGAGTTGGACATAATAATTTTGATAGATGGGCGTTGAACCTAAAATAGACAGACACATGAGGCTCTAAAAAAGATTATTCTGCTGGAGAAATTTACAAATTCCCTCACAGAGATGAACAGAATTCACGTGAATGAACAGAAAGTTCAAGAAGTGAGAAGAGTGGCAGACATGGTAGGTAAATATGCATTTGTCTATGAGATGCAATTTAGGTTCTCGCAGGATTTTCATCCTGTGAGGGATGGAAACTGGGAGAAGGGGAGATCTTTGTGTACAAAACAAAGAGTAGAGCACACCGTTAATCGTTTACAATAGGTTTAAAAAGAAAGCCAAGGTGGTTGAAAGGAGGTGAAAGGCCTCAGATGTTTTGACTATAGTGGAGTGGAACACATAAAATTACATTGATGGTGGTTTAACACGTGAACTGGGAAAAAGTTTCTTTTTTTCATTACCACAAAGCAGGACATGTAAACTCGCAGTGCTGTTCATTAAAAAAAAGCACTTTAGGAAAGGATGTGATAAATGAGGGTCAGCCAATGGCATTAATGGAAGCAATAAAGGAAACCCAAAGAAAATTCGAGGAACGTGCATAGCCTAGACTGGAGCTGTGTATAGAGTTGATCTCGATAAAGAATTCGCCGATGTGGATATAAGCTACACACAAAGGACACGGTGAGAAGGACAACAAGTTATAATTTTGCGAGGTACGGGATCTGCTCATTCTCTCATAGCCAGAAAGTGTGGCGCTGGAAAAGCACAAAAGATCAGACAGCTTCCGAGGAGCAGAACAAACGACATATCATTCATCAGTCCTTCATCAGGAATATGGTTGGGGAAAGGGGCTGGAAGATAAATAGTGCTGCAGCGGTGGGGCTGGTGGGAAGTTCACTGGGAAGGTGATAGGATGATTAAAGTGGGACTGATAATGATGGAGGAGAGTATGGAGTGGACAGATGGGAATGAAGATGGACAGTTAGGAGCGTTCAGGTTGGCGGTGCGAAGATGGAGGGTTAGATCTGGGACGAGGTTGGGTAGTGGAGATTTGGAAACGGGTGATGTCGACGTGGATGTCGTGTAGTCTGAGAGTCCCTGCTGCCCTGACACCTACCTGCTTCACCTTCCCTCTGACCTATCACCATCAGTCCCTCACCTGAATCTAACTATTACTTTGGAAGGACGTTCCCCCCAGCTCCATCCCCACCCTCCTAATTATCTGTCAGCCCACTTTACCCTCCTACACCCCACACTTGCCCGATGAAGGGCTTATGGCGAAGCGTCCACCCTCCTGCTTTTTGAATGCTGCTTGGCCTGCTGCGTTTTTCCAGCCCCATACTTGCCGATCTTATTTTTGACTTGATCTCAGCATCCAATGGTAAGAAGATGAAATTATTTGCACTCTTTCTGACCTGTTATCTGAGAGTGTGATACTCTGGGCAATGGGGACAGAAATTCAGCATTCCCTGGTGCAAAATCAGGTTGGAGATCCATATAAAGATTGGGGAAATAACAGTGAGAGTGTGCGACAGTGTCAGTTCCAGCAATACAGTTTTCTCTTGGAAACGATTTGGCATGATCCAAGGTGGGAATCATACCCCTTTTAATGGAAATATCAAAGGAAGAC
>NW_025181733.1:0-2498 GCF_004010195.1 Chiloscyllium plagiosum | reverse complement strand
CTACATGTTTATGCCGTCCCACTGCCTGTCTCTTGGACAGAGAGGCTGAGGAACAAAACTGCTTCATTTTTAACCGTCCCTTCCGTGTTGGACTGCCTGCAGTCCCTCAGCTCAGGGCCGTGGGGATGACTCTCAGTGAGTGAAGGTTTCACTCGGATTCTCTTCATCTGGGACACTTGGGGCTCAAATGTTAACTGCTGCGCGATCGCAGCAAAGAAAGCGATGCCCACTTTGCAATAGACTTTCCATAAGATTACTGCGTGAAGACGATTTCTGAACTGCGTGAAGAAGGCTGCACAACAATGTGAATTTACCTGAGCGAAGAGTCCTCGGTGTCCATTTCTTTCTGTCCTGCCAGCACAACATCTTTCTATCTCTCCGATAACAGACCCTTGGAGAAAGTTCACAATCAAAGTTGTTCATGTTCCCCGCATTAATGTAACTGACACCTCTCACCCCAAGGGTTTCAGAGAGAGAGAGAGAGAGCAGAAGAGCGAATGGACTCTACCCGCCCCCCACCCTACACCCCGTGAGAGAGAGCAGAAGAGCGAATGGACTCTACCCGCACCCCATCCTACACCCCGTCCCACCCCGCAGAACAACGTGCAAGTAGAAATGAAATGGTTTAATTTTCCACCAGTGGAGGTAGTCCAGTTCCTGGGGATGCGACAAATATCAGCGCCCCGGGGACAGAATGACAAGTAGATGTTCTGGAAACGCTTTGCTGCTTGCAATTCTTGCAGCAATGTGGAATGTAATTCACACTGAGCAAGTTTCATCTGGCTCAGAGTCTCCGATGTACATTGCTGTGTTTGCCGCCAGCTCAGAGTGAGAACAATAGGAAGGACGTGGGAGTGAATAACGATCCGCGTGAGAGGGCGAATAACTGTTAATGGAGACTGTTAGCGGCTAACAATACGTAGTGTGTCATAGCAGACGAGGTGATAACAAGGAGTCGTTTGTGTGGTAGGACATGGGGGAGTTCAGGCCCTAAAGTTATGGAACTCGATATTGAAGACCAGAGGGCTGTATGGTCTCCAAGTGGAAAATGAGGTGTTGTTCTTTCATCTGGAGCGAGAACACTGCTGCAAGCCTGAGACAGAGATGTTGGCCAGGGCACAGGGTGATGTGTTAAAGTGGCAGGCAACCGCAAGGTCAGGGCCTTTTTTCTGCGGGCAGAACCGGGATGTTCTGCGAAGCAGTCACCCAGTTTATGCTTCATTCTACATTGGGGAAATGAGACTGTGAGCAGCGAATGCAGTGGACTAGGTTGTGGCAAAAGTGCTGCTTCACCTGGCAGTATGTTTGAGCCCTTGTATATTCAGGAGGGAGCAGGTAAATGGGCAGGTGTTACACATTCGGCGGTTGCAGGGGAAAGTGCCTTGTCACGATGGGAGGTGGGTGTGGGGTGTTGCGAGTGAAGGAAGAGTGGAACCGAGGTGGAACCCCTGGCACAACGGGTGCGTGTTGGGACCATAACCCAGCTGAGAAAGCATTCTCTCCTATTCATTCAATGTCGTCTTTAGCAGCTTTCCGGTATAACAGCACTCTGTTCTGCACCTCGCCTTCTCATCTGCTGCCGAAAAAAAGCTTGGACATAAATATTTCCCAGTGATATACTGGCCCAATGTGCACAGTCGCGTTGATACACTCCTGGAGGTCTGCGTGGTCTTCTCCTGTTCTCTGTATCCTATGTTGATGCTTGTCACATAGGGCACTGCTTGTCACTGGCCACTCGGGTGTCAGAGAAAAGTTTCGAAACAAAATGGTTGAATTATCTGCCGGTGGAGAGAGCCCGGTTCCTGGGGACGGGACAAACAGCAGCAGGGAGACTGAATGAGAAGCAGCTGTTCGGGAAACTCTTTGCCGCTTGCAATTCTCAGAGCAATCTCAAATGTATTTTATACTGAGCAAGTCTCAGGTCGCGCAAGCGGTGTGGCGGGTTGGTAGCATTGCGGCCCTCTGGCTCGTTGGTCTAGGCGTATGATTCTCGCTTAGGGTCCTTTGCTGTACCGAGTTGCGAGAGGTCCCGGGTTCAAATCCCGGACGAGCCCGCCTTTTTTAACTTGACTTGTGCAAAACTCCCTGATTAATTTTCTCAAAAAACGCCTTCGTGAAACGAGGTTGGGCTGTTTGGAGTACGAATGAGGCAGAAAACAGGGAAGTGAAATGGTTGGAGATAGTGTTCAACAGGTTGACGTGAGTGGTGCGGTGTTTGAGGAATGTCAACAATCAAGGGAGATTGGAAAATTGGAACAGCTCTCCTCGGAGAACCGAACTTTTCCAAGTCATGTGGGACCTAGAAACAGGAAATAATGTTGTGAAAATGCTCCCACACCTGAAAGGATCCACAACGATTCGGCAAGTGGAAAACGAGGTGTTGTTTTTTCATCTGGAGCGAGAACACTGCTGCAAGCCTGAGACAGAGATGTTGGCCAGGGAACAGGGTGATGTGTTAAAGTGGAAGGCAACCGCAAGGTCAGGGCCTTTTTAGTGAA
>NW_025181732.1:0-2498 GCF_004010195.1 Chiloscyllium plagiosum | reverse complement strand
CAAGGAATGGGAAAGATCAGGTATCACTAACAGACGGGTTGTTACAAAACCCAACTGACCAATAGCAGGCTCTGAACTCCCAGAAAGAGAGAGTAGTCTTGCTAAACACTTTATAGACCAGCCAGGGCTAGTGCTCAGCCGAACTCCATCAGTGTGGCCTCAGTGTACACCCATTCGACACAGTATAGAGAAACAAGCAATCCTGTACACTACTGAGGAGTCTTCGATTTGACAAACTATTTGCTTTAAACTCAGTGAGAACACTATTCTCTGGCATCGGGATTTGTCTTACGAAATGGAAATAAAATAATCATCACTCATAGAGCGGAAAGGAATCTGATATAATGCAGAGATTTATACAAGCTAAATTGTAGCAAGACTTACCAGGAACACCAACAATAGCAAGGATGGTGTAATATACTTTAGCAACCATTACCCTTGTCAGATTCATTGTGTTGTTTGCGAAACAACCTCTCCCTTCCTGCTGTTGTCAACGTGCTGGAATTGGAGAATTCTTTCGGAGTTGGAGCTGACCCAGGTCCAGAGACTTTATTTTATATTGTGTAGTATCTCCACTGGGAATCTGTGATTATGTCTTTTTTAAATATAATTTTGAACAAACAGATTTGGACAACAGGCTTATTTTAATGATATGATATCATTGAAATTTGAATCTGCATTTGATTCCTCCAAAGACTGGATCAATCTGATCATATTCGGTGACAAATGTCACTAGCAACTTGTCTTCAAACAGCAATACTTGAAATATTATCTCACTCACTACCAGTCCCATCAATAACCAAATATCTTCTGATATTCTTTTCGGTGAAGCCCTTCATTTTGCTGATGTTGTTCAGTCATTCAATCCATCATATTGTTGAGCTCCTTGAGAGCTGTACTACTTCACACTGTCATCCCACTGCTTTCCTTCTTAATTCAGTTTTACATTTGGGAAATTCTATCTGGGAATGAGCACTGTTGTGCAGAACCTGAAACTGATACTGACCACAACAACAGCTGGAACTTATACTGGGAAATGTTTCCTCAAAAAAAATGGAACAAACTAGAAAGTGATTCTGAACCTTCAGAATTACAGAATGATAGAATCCCATAGAACAGAAGGTGCCCTTTGGCCCATCATGCTAAAACTACACTAAATCTACATCAGTCCCACTTCCCAGCACTGGTCCCTGGCCTTGAATGTTATGACATTTCAAGTACTTGCGCAAGTTCTTTTTTAAGGTTATGAGGTTTCTCGCCTGAACTACCCTCCCAGTCAGTGCATTGCAGGCCCCGACCATCCTCTTTGTGAGAAGAGTTTTCTTCATGTCCTTCCCTAAACATCCTGCCTTTCAACTCAAAAGCATGCCACCATGTTATTGGCCCCTCGGCTAAGGGGAAACGACTGTTTTCTGTTCACCCTGTCCACGTCCCTCATAGCCTTATATACGCTGATATCTGTTCTAAATACTGAAACCCCAGTTTATCCAGCCTCCCCCTTCACAGCTAAATTGCTGAAGCCCAAACAACATTCTACTGAATCACCTTTGCACTTCCTGCAATGCAACCTCATCCACCCTATGGTACATTGACCAGAACCACACAGAATACTCCAACTGTGGCCGAACCAAAATCCTGTACATCTCCAAAAGGACATCTCGCTTTAATCATCTATGCCTTCGCTATGTGCCTTCTTAACGCTCCTATTAACTCATCTTGCTACTTTCAGGGATTTCTTTGACAAGCACCTCAAGATAGTTTAGGTCCTTTGATGTTCCCAGTGTGTTACCATTCATTGCGTCCTGCCTTGTCTTGTAACTTCTGCCAAAGTCATGAGTTCACATTTATTAGGATTAAAACCCATCTGCCACTACTCTGTCCATCTCACCTATCCGACAAATCTGACTATTTCTGTCCGCAACCTAAGTCGATTTTCCTCACTGCCAAACACCCAGGCAATATCTGTATCATCTGCAAATTTACTTATCATCACCAACCATCTTTCCTTCTCCCTCCCCCCAATACACATGCACACATGTACACATCAATATCATTTATGATTATCATAACCAATAAGGGACCCAGCACTGATCCCTGTGGTCCACCACTGGACGCCCGTTTCCACTTACACAGCATTCTACCAACATGACCTGCCT
Source organism: Chiloscyllium plagiosum (assembly GCF_004010195.1). Classification (NCBI taxonomy): domain Eukaryota; kingdom Metazoa; phylum Chordata; class Chondrichthyes; order Orectolobiformes; family Hemiscylliidae; genus Chiloscyllium; species Chiloscyllium plagiosum. The sequence continues at coordinate 342 of NW_025181732.1, read as the reverse complement.
CCTATAACTGCAGCAATCTTGGAGTCAACCAGCTAATGTACTCTGGATGACATGTGTTTTTATTTTAATTGTCAATCTGCCATGTGGGGACTTTTTAAAGGTTTTGCTAAATCCATAAAAACCAGATCAATTCATTACCTTCATCTACAGACTTGATCACCTCCTCTTAAAACTCCACCAGATTTGTGAGGAATTCCCCCCTCCCACCTGACAGAGCTGTGCTGATTGTACATGGTCAAGTCTTGCCTCTCAAAATGGGGATTTATTCTCTCCTTCTGCACTTCCTCCAATAGTTTCCCAGGCACCAATGTGACAATCACAAGTGTAGAAACATCAGCTGCC
>NW_025181731.1:0-2498 GCF_004010195.1 Chiloscyllium plagiosum | reverse complement strand
ACATATCAATACACTGGGGTGTTGCACAAAACCGTACTTGCTGAGAGTGTAACTGCTTCTGGTTTACAGATGACTGCACTGGGGTGGTGTACACAATCCGACATGATGTGAGGGTAACTGCTTCTCGTTTGCAGATGAATGCACTGGGATGGTGTACACCGTCCAAAATGCTGGGAGGGTAACTGCTCCTGGTTCACAGATCAATGCAATGGGGTGGGGTACACAGTCCTTCATGCTGGGGGGCTCACTGCTCCTGCTTTACAGATCAATGCATTGGAGTGTTGTACACTGTCCGACATGCTGGGAGTTTAACTGCTCCTGGTTTACAGATCAATGCACTGAGGTGCTGTCCACAGTCCTTCCTGCTGGAAGGGTAACTGCTCCTGGTTTACAGGTCAAAAAACTTGGGTGGGATACCCAGTCATACATGCTGGGAGGGGAACTACTACTGGTTTACAGTACAATGCACTCCGTTGGTGTCCAAGGTCCTAAAGGCTGGGATGGTAAGTATTCCTGGTTTACAGATCAATGCACTGAGGTGGTGTACACAGTCCTTCCTGCTGGGAGTGTAACTGCTCCTGGTTTACAGTTCAATGCACTGGGGTGGGGTACACAGTCTTAAATGCTTGGAGGGTACCTGCTCCTGGTACATTGATATGGTGTACATAGTCCAACATGCTGGGAGGGTAACTGCTCAAGGGTTGCATATCAATACACTGGGGTGTTGCACAAAATCCTACATGCTGGGAGTGTAAATGCTCCTGGTTTACAGATGACTGCACTGTGGTGATGTACACAGTCCTAAATGATGTGAGGATAACTGATTCTCGTTTGCAGATGAATGCACTGGGGTGGTGTACACCGTCCTACATGCTGGGACGGTAACTGCTCCTTGTTTACTGATCAATGTGCTGGGGTGGGGTACACAGTCCAACATGCTGCTCGGGTAACCACTCCTGCTTTAAAGATCAATGCACTGGGTGGGGGTACACAATCCTACTTTCCAGCAGGTTAACTGCTCCTGGTTTACAGATCAATGCACTGGGGTGGAGTGCCTAGTCCTACATGCAGAGAAGGTAACTGCTCCAGGTGTACAGATCAATGCACTGAGGTGATGTACACATCTGTATGTGCTGGGAGGGTAACTGCTGTTGGGTTACAGATCAATGCACTGGGGTATAGTACATAGTGCTACATACTGGGAGAGTAACTGCTCCTGGGTTACAAATCAATGCACTGGGGTGGTGTACACAGTCTTACCTGCTGGGGGTTAACTGCTCCTGGTTTACAGATCAATAGACTGGAGTGGTGTACAGAGTCCTTCATGCTGGGAGGGTAACTGCTCCTCTTTTACAGATTAATTCACGGTGATTACTGCACAGTTCGCTGTGCTGGTCAGAGTAACCGGTTGAGGTTCATCGATAATGCAATGGTGTCGTTTGTGCTGCTCCACATACTGGATGGATAATTCTTTCAGGTCACACATTAGTGCACTGCTGAATTCTGCACAGCTCCCGGTGCTGGACAGATATCTAGTCTGGGTTTATAGACCACTTCTGTGGGCTACACAGCTCCCCGTATTCCTGTGTAGCAGTTTTGGAATGCTTATGTTCCCTTCCATTTCCTGTGTAAGTGGTCTGAGAGATTAAAACATCTGCTCCAATCGCTGAGTAACAGACTCCAATGGCCGAAAGGCCTCATTCTATTCCTGTGTTATACTCTTGATGGGCTGAATAGCCTGCTTCAGTATCGGTGTAGTTGTGAATGGTGCTGAATATTTTGAAACCATCAGTGAATAGGCCACTTCTGACTTTATGATGGAGGGAAGGCGATTGATGCTGCAGCTGCTGCTAGCCCACAGTGCCTCATGGATGGCCAGTTTCCATGTGCTCAGTCCTTTAGAAGTCTGTCCTACTTCACATGAGGGAGTGCCACATCACAGAGTGAGCAGTACGCCTAATATGATTTATCTCTCCATCCCGGAGTCTCTCAGCCTCATTCGTGATGAAGGTCTGCTGCCCGAAACGGTGATTTTCCTGCTCCTCGGATGCTGCCTGACCGGCTGTGCTTTTCCAGGAACACACTAATCTTGAGTTGGTCAAATATGAGGCTGAGACTTTCCCTCCACCAGGACTGTGTGCTGGCTGCTCCTCCAGATACTGTCAGCAACAGATACATCTGGGACAAGGAGTTTCGTGAGAATGTTTCCCCCAGTCTGGCCGTTGTGCATTGAAGCCTGTCCTGCTCAGGCATCGGTGGGCCTGTGAGGACACCCCTGGTGATGGGGCTTCATGAAACACTGTAGGTGACACGGTGGCACAGTGGTGAGCACTGTTGCCTCACAGCGCCAAAGACCCGGGTTCAATTCCCGCCTCAGGTGACTGACTGTGTGGAGTTTGCACATTCTCAACGTGTGAGTGGGTTTCCTCCGGGTGCTCCGGTTTCCTCCCACAGTCCAAAATAACTGTGCAGGTTAGGTGAATTGGCCATGGGAAATT
>NW_025181730.1:0-2498 GCF_004010195.1 Chiloscyllium plagiosum | reverse complement strand
ACATTTGTTAATGACTTGGATGAGATAAGTGAACAAACTGTAGCCATGTTTGCTGATGACAAAAAAGTAGGCAAGAAGGCAAGTAATGAGAATAAAACAAAGTAGCCACAGACAGATATAGACAGATTAAATGAGTGGGAAACACTTGGCATGTGGAATGTAACATAGAAAATGTGAGGTTATGCATTTTGGATGGAAGAAAAGAGGAGCTGAATATTATTGAAACAGAGAAAGCCTGCAGAAGGTGACAGAACAGAGGGATTTGGGAGTTTCATGAATCACAAGAACTTACAAGCTCAGCAGGTAGTAGGTAAGCTAAATGGGAATGTTGACCTTTGTTTCAAAAGGAATGGAATGTAAAAGTAAGGAGGTTTTGCCAAGTGCTGGAATACTGTGAATAGTTTTGGTCCCTTTTCAAAGGAAAGTTAAACTGGCAGATAAGTTTCACTAATTTGATGCCAAGAATGGAGGAAAGAGTCTGAGAAGATTGGGTCTGTACTTATTGGAATACAGAAGACTGAGAAGTGACTTCATTGAAACATAAAAGATTCTTTGCGTATTTGACTGGGTAGGTGCAGAATGATTGTTGACCTTGTAGGAGAGTCTAGGAACAGAGGGTATAATCTCAGAATGATGGCAGAATGATGGGTTTATGACAATGCTACTCCATTAACAAGGTTATGTTGTCCTTGTTTTTTTTTCAGTGAGGTCGTAAAAGACACAGACTCTGAAAGGTCTGTGTTTGAAGAGATTCAGGGTCAATTTGATTATAGCTAACAGATATTGCCTCAAGCAGAAGCTTTTCAAGTTAAAAAAAAACACTTGTACAATGAAAGGGGAGTGGCCAGTTCTCCCAACTCAGCCTCTCTGGTTTGGTTTCGTTTTTAGCAGTAGTATTGAAAAAGCTGCTGGACTCAAAGAAACAGGTCCAGGCTGGTCCTCTCTCTCTCTCTCTCTCTCTAAGACCCTGTGCTTGACTTTAACTTTTGTGCCAATGGGTGTTTATGGGGATTGTAGTAAGTATTTGGAACAGCATCATGAACTTGGGATAATCTGTTGGGGTTTTGGATAGGTTAAGTTATTCGGTCTTCTGCTCTCTTGAAATTCTGTACTCTTGAAATTAAATTCTATTTTGCTTAAAACTATGTGGTTCAACCACCTGCGTCCCTCCTGGAATATCCACGATACACCTATACAATAGGCAGAGTTAGGGTCTGGGTTATTTTCTTGAAATGTTTAGAAGTGATCTGGCCTGGACCATGACAGATTGCACATTTAAGACAAGAAGAATGTCGTCTCCAAGAAGGTAATGAATATTTGGACCTCTGTGCCACAGACAACAGTTAATGTTGAGTCCTTAAGTATAGTCAGGGTTGAGAGAGACCAAGTTTATTCAGTATGGGAATCCGTTGTGGAGAAAAATCAGTGAAGTGTAATTTGACATTTATCAGTACACTCACTATTGAAAGGTGGAACAGGCTCAATGGGCAGACTGGCCTTCTACAATGCTCCAGCTGCCTCAGTTCTCAACACCTCATTTTTGAAGCCTGTGAATCCCATTTTTTTTCCAATCACTCTCGTAATATGTCCTGACATCTTCAAACACCGATGCATACAGACCGCTAGCTTCCTTTTTCTAGATACATCCTTTAAAACTGCATCCTGGATTCTACATTGCCCACAGGGAGTGTGGAGGCGGGAGGGATCTTGAAGCATGGATCCTTGGTGATGTTCTGTCTGCTTCCTATCACAGACCACTGAAGCCTGTACAAAGATGGCAAATGAGTGGGTGCGTGAGAGGATGTTGGTGGTTTCAGAAATGGTCTATAAATACCAGCCTCATCTCTCTCCCTCTTGCTCGCTCCCCTCTCACTGCCTCCTGCCTCAGACCAACTGAAAGAGCCAAGGAACCAACCTGAATGCTCCAGGTGGAGCCTCTCTTCATAGAGCTGTGAGGGCAGAGACAACATTCAAACATTCTTTGTTACCTTCAATTTCCAGCTTTGTTGGAGACTGTGTTTGAAAACTGCCAATGTTGAGCTCCACACGACACAGATAGGGACCAGCATCCTCCTGGCGCAGTCCCTCCATCATTATTGAGATGTCATTGTTGCTGAGATTCCCCACGAATCTGAATCGATTCCCACTGTCTCGCTGTGTCACATTCTCACACAGCTCACCCTGGGAATGGTCTGTTTCAGAATATGTACACTTAAAGATAACACCTGTGTCAGATTTAATCCATATCACAGAGCCGGTGAGTGTGAGATTAGTGTCAGGGTGGGTGAAGCTGCAGGGTAAGACAGCGGTTCCTCCTTCCTCAGCTCTCACTCCATCTGCGACTGTCATTGACCAACCTTTATCAGACTCCTCTGTCAAGGGAGAGAAAGAGGCAGGGGATGTGAACACAGCACTGGAAAGGATATCAGCGTGCAGAACTGAAACTCTGAGACTTTGATCTGAGTCTGTTATTTAGTTGAAACAGGATTGGCATTTGT
>NW_025181729.1:0-2498 GCF_004010195.1 Chiloscyllium plagiosum | reverse complement strand
CGGGAAGTGATGCTTCAGGAATTTTACTGAAATCCTATCAAGAAGGTTGATTATATGGATTCTCAGCAAGTCCTTTGACAATATCCCACACAGGAAAATGATAACGATAGTAACATCTCATGGTATCAAGGTCAGCTTACTTAGATTAGATTACCAGGTCAGGCACCATCGAAGGAACAGGAGAATCGATGTTTCGGGCATAAGCCCTTCTTCAGCCCTTTTCCAGCAACACATTTTCAGCTCTGATCTCCAGCATCTGCAGTCCTCACTTTCTCCTTAGATTAGATTACCTACAGTGTGGAAGCAGGCCCTTCGGCCCAACAAGTCCATACTGACCCTCCGAAGAGCAACCCACCCAGACCTAATCCGCTACTTTTACCAATTCACCTAACACTACAAGCAATTTAGCATGGCCAATTCACCTAACCTGCACATTTTGGACTGTGGGAGCAAACTGGAGCACCCAAAGTAAACCGACGTGGACACGGGGAAAATGTTCACAATCCACACAGGCAGTTGCCTGAGGAGGGAATTGAACCTTGGTCTCTAACGCTGTGAGGCAGCAGTGCGAACCACTGTGCCACCGTGCTGCCCCAATATGGCAAGTTACATCCAAAATTGCCTTCGTAGCAAGAGACAGAGGGTGACGGTGGAAGGCTCTTTGTGTGACTGGTGACCAGTTTCTGATGGTGTACCACAGAAATCAGTGATTTGTCTCTTATTAGTTGTGGTCTCCATAAATGACGTGGGTGTGAATGTAGAGAGGTTGCGAGGGAGTGTGACAAGTATGTTTGTGTTTGACATAAAGATTGACCGAATGCTTGACAGTGAGGAGGAAGGTTTGTGTTACAGGAAGATAATCTAGGTGGAATGGTCGAATAGGCAGATCAATGGCAAGTAGAATCCGAAACTTTTAAATATGAGGGGATGCACTTTGGAAGAAGGAACCAGGCAGGGGTGTACGGATGAATGGCAGCAGACGAGAAAGCTCGGAGAGTGCTTCTCCACTGATCTCTGAACGTGACTGGACAGTTTAATAGTTTATCTCAGAAGACATAGGGATCAGTGAGCATAGTCTTTTTCATCAAGACGGAGATTGTAAGAGCTGTACAGGACTTACTGTGAGTTGGGTTCTGCATGTCAGATTACAGGAAGGATATAATTGCACTGGAGGGGTTGCAGAGGAGATTCAACAGAATGTTCCCTGGGATGGAGCATATCAGCCATGGAGAGAGGCTGGATAAGCTCTGCTTGTCTGTTTTGGAGTTTAGAAGGCTGATGGGGACGTGATTCAGAAGGATAAGATTATGAGGGGAATGGATGGGGCAATAGAAAACAGCTGTTCCTTTCAGTCAAATGGCCAAGAACAAGACAAAACACTTTTGATGTGAAGAGTTTGAGGTTTAGAGAGGATTTGAAGATTGCTTTTGACCCAAAAGGTGTTGGGGTCTGGAGTGTGCTTCCTGAGAGGGGCATTGTCAGCGATAACTTTACAGCCATTAAAAAGTACTTGAATGACCATAATAACATTCCCGGCTCTGGAACTCGTGTTGGAAAGTGGGACTAATGATGGTACAGAGTGTATATTTCTGTGATTCTATGCGTGTGGAAGAGCAATTAGTGTGCAGGTTCAGGCAGGAATCGATGGGTCTCTGAAGGGTTATGAGCAAGGGTTGTAAGAGTAAGGCAATAGTTTCTTCAAGAATACCAACGGGAAAGATGACGGAAGACAAATGCAACTTCCTTACAGCCTAAAATAAAGAGAATGAAGAGCGGGTACAGAGAAATAGTAGAACTGTGGCTCTTCCATAGTAATAGTGGCTGAAGGACCTGGACTGAAGAGAATTTATATTTGCCAGGAAATGGTGTTGGAGAGACTATTACCTCTGAAGGCTGATATGTCCCCGGGTCATGATGGCCTACATCCCAGGGTACTGAAGGAGGTGGCTCTAGAAATCATGGATGCATTGGTGATCATTTTCCAATGTTCTATAGATCCAGGATCAGTTCCTGCGGATTGGAAGGTGGCTAATGTTGTCCCACTTTTTAACAAAGGAGGGAGAGAGAAGGCAGGGAATTATAGATCAGTTAGTCTGACCTTAGTGTTGGAAAATATGCTGGAGTCAATTAATAAGGATGAAATTACGACACATCTGGACAGCAATGACAGGATATGTCAGAGTCATCATGGATTTATGAAGGGGAAATCATGCTTGACTAATCTTCTGGAATTTGTTGAGGATGTAACTATGAAAATGGACAAGGGAGATCCAGTGGATGGCGTGCACCTGGACTTTCAGAAAGTCTTTGATAAAATACCACATAGGAGGTTAGTGAGCAAAATTAGGGCGCATGATATTGGGGGCAAAATACTGACTTGGATTGAGAATTAGTTGGCTGACAGGAAACAAAGAGTACTGATAAACAGCTACCTTTCAGAATGGCAGGCGGTAACCAGTGGGGCACAGCAGGGATCAGTGCTGGGACGCAGCTTTTTA
>NW_025181728.1:1443-2497 GCF_004010195.1 Chiloscyllium plagiosum | reverse complement strand
CCATCAGTGAGAAACAAGAAGGGAACCTATACCCAGAGCAGCTAGTTAACCCTGCCCGGGTCAGCGGTACATTGCCCCAGCAAAATCTACTGTGAGGTTCAACACAGCGGGTCACACAAGAGCAAAGAAATATCATGTCCAGGTAAGTGTTGTGGGAACTGAGATAAACAGAACATCTGTGATTAATATGAATAAGGCATTATTTATAACAGTTTTCACAGAATCACCTTATAGCACAGGGAAAGGCCCTTTGGTCACGGTGGTTAGCACTGCTGCCCCACAGTGCCAGAGATGCCTCATTCTGATCCTCTATCTTATGATCTTGTGGTCTCAAAATGACATGGTAAAAATATGCAGTGACCTTTACTTGAAAATAAATCAAAATTTGTTCAATACTTCATTCCCTGCTCAGGAATGACTTGTTAGCCTTGGGCATTGTATGACACAGATTTTGTTTTAATATCTGGTACTGAGCTCTTTAACTTCATTTATGGGATCAGACCACAGACCAAATGGGTTTCACATTTGATTAACTGGGATAAACGTGCTCTCACTGAGCTACTTTAAGACGCTGTCTGTAATTAGTGAGTGAGGCAGGAGAATAAGTTCTGGTGGGAATGCTACACTTGGGATAAATGAACTAGGAATTCGAGACATGCTGATTCAGCCTGATTTGAGATGGAGATGTTTACACAGTGAGTATTAGACATCTGAATAAAACCTGTGCACATTTCCATCGAGTTTGTAGATTAATTTAAGATGCTTCTGCTTGTTTTTTTTGTTCAATGAAGAAAGTAAAAAATGCAGCTTGGTAAAGAAAGTGAATGTACAGACCAGTCATGACCTCATTGAATGGAGGGAAAGACTTGAGGGGATGGGTGTCCTTCATGATGTCCACTGCTTCACTCAGTGTCTTGTTTTCAGATCTCCTCCAAATTCAGCCCACGAGGAATAACCTCATAAATTAGAGAATGATCTCACACCAATAATGCCAAGTATTTTTGATCACATTAAATATAATGAACAGAATTTCCATGGCCATTCACCGCTCCTG
>NW_025181728.1:0-502 GCF_004010195.1 Chiloscyllium plagiosum | reverse complement strand
AATGAAAGTGAATAAATCCCAAATTAAAAATGGCATATTTTAATATTTAGTGAAATCGCGATATTGATTCTGGATTTTTATAGTTGATTTATATTTGTCTCAAATATTTTGCAGTGATTAATCCACGGGAGCCATCAGTGTCTGTGCTCCTGCCACCAACAGAAGAAATCTCCGCTGAAAGGGTTCTCTCCCTCACCTGTTTAGTGAGAGGTTTCTCCCCCCGAGAGATCTTCGTTAAGTGGACAAACAATGGCGAGCCTGTAAATCCCAGTAACTACAAGAACACCGAGGTAATAGTGGAGAGCGACATCACCTCCTTCTTCATGTCCAGTCTGTTATCCATTACAGCAGAAGACTGGGCCAGTGGTGCTTCTTACTCCTGTGTGGTGGGACATGAAGTGATTCCGTTGAAGATCATCAACAGAACAGTCAATAAATCCAGCGGTAAACCAAGTTTTATAAACATTTTGCTTGCACTGATGGACACTGTTAATTCATGTCA
>NW_025181727.1:0-2497 GCF_004010195.1 Chiloscyllium plagiosum | reverse complement strand
TTACCCAGCTCCGAGAAGCAGTTTACCATTTGTGTGAAATCTGCACTAAGTCGTACCAACCCTTAGTATTGGACTTTGCAATCGGTATGACCGGTGCTGCCCATCCTGCAAACTGTACTAGTTTGATGATTCCTTTGCTTTCCAGCCTCTTGATTTCAGCTTCTACATCTTCCCATAAGGCAATTGGCACTAGGCAGGACTTGTAAGTTTAAAAAAGGTGAAGCCAATCAAGTTGAAACTTTCTCAACCAATTTCACCCCATCAGGCTAACTGAACCAACTGCTTTCATAACAGACCAGGACTGAAGTTGTACCCTTCATCTGTAAAAGGTTCTCCGGTATAAGTTCTCAGTCTAGCCAAAGTCTTACGCAATCGAAAGATTTGATGTCCGGAGTGAATTTTCTGAAAGATGGATCCTGCAATCACTGATCCAGCTTATCCAATGTAGACCTCCATTAGATCTGGGTGCCCATTTAGCTAGACACTGGTCTAGCTCCCTCAGAGCCAGTCCTGTTTATTTATTTTTTCCTGGTTATCCTGTTCATATTTTATTAAGCAATTACAGAACAGTTTTAAAAAAAAGTTAACATTTACAGCTGTGTGCAACAGCAATTTTACAACAGAGAGGAGCAGCAAAGCCAGGCCCCAAACCCTACTGTTCAACCAGTTTAACCAACCCACCTTCTGACCACTCTAAGGCAGCCCGCCCCTACACACCTTCCGGCTCTTGGTCCACCCCATGCCCCTTCCAGTTCTCGATCCACCCTGACACCTTTCAACCACCTCTAGGACATCCCGTTCCCTTCCCCAGGGATGACAGTGTGCAGGGTAGCCCACAATTCTTCCGGATCTCAGCCTGCCCCCACGCGCCTTCTGGCTCTCGGCTGCTCTGACACACCTTCCGACCACCTCTAGGACAGTCCGTCCCGATTACCTCTTCTTGGGACGACAGCACTCAGAATGGCCTACCCACCATCTGGCTCTCTAGGCAACTGGCATCAGGGTGGCATGCCCAGCCTCCGGCTTTCAGGACAGCCTACCAACCTTCAGGTGCACAGGATGGCCTACCCACCCTCTGGCTCTCAGGGTGACAGCTTTCAGGACGACCCACGAGCCTCCCAGCTAACAATAAGATCTGCAGACCCAGGGACACACAAGACAGTGCAGGTGATAGACCCAACAAACAACATAATACAGTTAATTATCAAAAAACACAGAATCCTTTCTGGTACACAGAGTCCAGATATAGAGTCTTCAAAACATTGTTCCTGAGAATGGACTCTGAGTCCACTCCAGTTTACAACATGCATTATCAGAAGTGGAGTGCGATTCAAACTGCAGAGTCCACTCCTGAAGGCAGCAAATGCACACCTCACAGCACACAGGTGTTCAGTCTCCATGGAGTCCTGGCCCAGCCTTGGAAAACCAGGCCCACTCACAGGAACAGTACATTGTACAGGTGCAGTTAACTCACAGGGGGTTTGGTCCACTCCTGAAGGAAAGGTCTTCTCCCAAACTCCAGGATACAGCAACTGCTCACCTCCCAGTACACACACAGGTGTTCAGTCTTCAGAGGCCCAATCCCAGGGCTAGGCCTCCCTACAGGAACAGCTCCTCTGGTAAAATGTATGTCTTCCACAAGGACTCAGTTCAAACACCAAAAAAAAAAGTGAAGACACATACAAAAAACAAAACAAAGGAAACTAGAGTCCAAGGGCTAAGCCTGACCAAAAATTTAACATTTCTTTTCTTTTTTTGAGAAAAGGACAGAGTAACACAGGCTATAACCAGCCATTGAAACAACAATCCCTTAATGAGAACCGAGTTACACCTGAAACACATTATAAGCATCAGGAGTTTAACAAATCACTAAAAGGAATGCAAGTTAACAAACTGGCTAAATAATTCAGCCAGTTCAGGAATTAGGTTTCCCCTTCCAAAAAAAAGGGAAGCAGAAACTAACAGTAACACACTGAGCACCAGCCAGCACAGAGTCTGTCCCCTAAATTAAGACCAGAGTTTCCTGGTTAAAATATTTTATTAAACAAATTACAAAACAGTTTACAAAAAAGTTCATATTTAACAGCTGTATACAACAGCAATTTTACAAGGGAGTGGAGCAGCAAAGCTAGGCCCCAAACCCTACCGTTCAACCAGTTTACAAGGAGATGAGGACAAACCTCAAATCCCAGTTTCACATATAAAAGACAGTGACATTTGTACATAAAAGGACAATCCAGTTACATTAAAAAAGTGCATACAATACAGACCCAGCAAGCCCCTGTCCCTCCCACCTTCCGGCCACTCGAAGGCAGCTCACCCCTACACACCTTCCAGCTCTCAGTCCACCCCATGCCCCTTCCGGTTCTCAGTCCGCCCTGACACAACTTTCGACCACCTCTAGGACAGCCTGCCCCAGTACCCACCCAGGGTGACAGCAGACAGGACGGCCTACCCATCTTCTGGCTCTTGGTCTGCCCCTGGAGAGTAGCGAATG
>NW_025181726.1:0-2497 GCF_004010195.1 Chiloscyllium plagiosum | reverse complement strand
CTCAGCACACTCGGTCATCACCACGCTCACTGGTCCAAACAATCCAACACCATCTCAGTCACTCACACGCAGACACTTCTACCATCCTAATGTCAGAACTGTATTTTTCACTCCTATGTGCATTCCCAGATCGTCATAATCACTTCCCGCACAGACACCTACCTTTATGCTCACTCCCCTGCACATTCGCTCAATGTCACGATCCCACACCCCCACTGTCACACTAACTAACCAGCACCGACGTCCACTGCCACGCCCACACCCCTACACTTTCACCTACCCTCACACCAACACTCACTGTACACTACATCACCAACACTCTCATTCAGCTGCAGACTACCCTCTGTCCCGTAACTCCAGTGCACACTCCCTCAGCATCATGCTCTGCACTCTCCCCCACTGTCGTACTCAGTTCTACCCTCAACGTCCCCACATTCAGACATACTTCACCAGTCAATACTCCACCATCATGCTCATTGCTCTGCACACTCTCACAGGGTCACGCTCACTCCCTCGCTCACTATCCCTTGATCAAGCACACACCACCGCTCACTTACCCACCGTTATGCTCACTGATCTGCATACTCGCTCACGTTCAGCACACTTATGGACTTTCTCCCACACCGTCACACTCATTCCCCGGCACATCCACACCATTATGCAAATACACCCATTCAATCTCCCATCATCATGCTGACTCCTCTGCACTCTCCAACAATGTTACACTCACTTCCCTGCTCATTTCCCTTCGATCACACACACTCCACTCTCACGTCCCCACCACCACGCTGACTCTCCCACAGACTACTGCACCGTCAGTCTCTCTCCTGGGGCACTACTCCATCCTCAGGCTCACTTCTCCACAAACTCTGTAACTTTGTGCACACTCCCCTTCCGCCATACACACTCAGCCTCACACTTCTCCAGCGTCACTCTCACCTCCACATCTACTACTCCACCGTCACACACACCATCCCACTCACTGCCCCTCTGTCAAGATCACTTACGCCCACACTCACTAACCTGAGCACTGGCCTGTAAACCCCTCCTCAGCGAATCCTCTAGAAATGGCCTCCGTCCCCATCCGCACACAATCCCCTGTTGTTCCAATCCCACTGTTACATCCTGGCCACAGTGCGGTGCCATTCGTACATTTGCACCTGAGTAACGTTCAATGTTCTCACACCCACTGTGTCCCCGTGAACGCATTGGACCCAATCCGCAGCTTTTTACCGAAGCAACGGACTGATACTCCACAACGTTCCCTCTGTTACTCTGTCAACGACCAATAATTCACAGCACCACCAAACCCTGTCTCTGTTTCCTTACAACGGAAGATGAGAGAGGATTCGAAGAAGGTAGGTTTGGAAAGAGGGATATTAAGAGGTAGAGAGTGCAAGGCCGAGAGAGACTGTGAACGATAATGGCGAATGGGCAGAAAAACTGAGTGTGTTAACGGAAATAGCAGAGAGAAATATATATAGAGGGACAGTGTGAGTACTGGAAGGAGATATGGAAAGAAACCGACAAAGCGAATGAGTTGAATTCTGCCGAAGGCCAGATCGATCTGAGTGACCCAGAGGTGAAAGTAGAGATGGAGTGACTTAAAGTAATCACCTGAGATCAGCTCCGTTACTCTTACTTTCCCTGAGGTCCAGGACTTGGTGCTGAGTCAGTCTCTCTCCAGCTCAGCTTCTTCAACACAAACAGAAATAACAATATAGCTCACTCTGCTGCTTGGAACTTCTTAATAAACACGTTTATTGTTTACAATTTGAAGTGAACCATGCAGATATTGGGATGCTTATTTGCTTAATAGCCCCTGAATTGTGAGAAGCTTTGAAATGTGTCCCTATAATTCCCTATGGGATAAGATTTGACAAAACAGCACGATCCTCAATCGGTTATCACGGTGGCAGGTTGTTTTGTTGTTGAAACAATGAACTGAATCGAGAAAGACCTTAAGGTATTGATTTTTGAGGGAATGTAATTGATTTTTGAATTTGGGCAAAGGGATATTTCAACACATTCTTCAGCTGATTTCTGAACATTTTCTGGGTTACAGCATAAATCACAGTGTTTGTGCAGCAACTGAGGAGCTGCAGTATGAAGCCCAATTCCGTCACAAATCTATGTAGAAAAATAGCATAAAACCCAATAAGATTCATCCGGTACCATATAGAATACACCATTAACGTTGACCATAACGGGATGAAATTTGCCGAGATCACAAACAGTAAAATGACAGATTTTTGTCGATTTCTCATTTCTGTGTCACACTGAGCTTTCACATTATTGTGAGCCCGGAGTCTCATGCGGGCTCTGCTGGTCACCAAAATGTGTCTGACGGTGAAAACATTGAGCAGCAATATCAGGAGAAATGGGAGAGCCGATGTTAGAATTTGGTGTAGGAACTCGATTGCAATCCAGTCTCTGGAGTAACGAACTTTTTTTTACATCAATAAACCAGGGGAAGTTCTCCAGCCAATACTTAGCT
>NW_025181725.1:0-2497 GCF_004010195.1 Chiloscyllium plagiosum | reverse complement strand
CAAAATAATCATTCAGAATCTCACCCATTCTCTCATGTTAGACACATAGCCATCCTTCTTTATCTTTTAGTGGACAAGGCTGTCTTATAGGCTTGTCTTGATAGAAAAAAGGCAGGAGATTTGGGTGATCCGCTTTGCTTCCACAGAGAACCAAGCTGGGCACATTGTATGGTAATGATACAGTTCCTCACTTGAATTGGGGAGTCAAGCACCAACTACAAAACGAGCACCCAACCTAATATCAAACATCCCTTACTTATTCTGTCATCTTTTTTGGACTCACATATGTGAGCAACGCCTACAACAAATGAATCGCAAAGTAGGGCAACTGCTGAAAATCTTCAAGGAAAAGAGAAAATGCTGGATACATGCTTGAGAACAAACATGGCCATCGACTCATATCGGTCTTCAGCAGAGAAAAAAGAATATTTTGGGTCATCAAGTCTGTGCTGGTCAAAAGCAAGTAGGTATCTATGGAGAGATTGTTTTAAAAATCCCATCGTCCAGAATGAATTGATATAGAACTTGAAGAGCAATGTAAACTCAGATGTGCAACAAAAATTGAAAATACGACAAGCAAAACGTTTCTCCCTTAGAACGATCCTGTGGAAAAATGAAGCTAGTAATATAAATCATGTAGTCATAGGATGGCCAGCAGTGGAAACCTCATTTGAACACAAGTGTCAGAAATACTGAGGCACTCAAATAGTTAAATACTGAATAGAGGTTTCTTTTAAAGTGATTATGTGAGAAAAAGGAAGTCATTTTATGGTAGTGAGGTAATCAAAGAGGCCAGTAGTGAAGGAAAACGATGGAGGGTCATGGATTCAGATCCACCGTGAGGGAACAGTATCTGTCCTCGCCATGTAAACTCCCACAGATTACAGAGCACAGGTAATGGGGGAAAGCTCCAGCTAATATTCTTTGAAGAAAGTTAATGTCAGTTATCACTGTCAGCTGAGGGTAGAAATTTAGAAAAAGAAAAATAACTCCTTTGGTTTCAATTTCCTGGTATTCATTCACCACTTCTTAATTCTGCCAAAGAAAAATCTGTACCTGCTCTCTACTACACTGTGTCCGTCAATGTAGTTGTCAGTCACTTGATGTTTTTGTTCTTTGATATAAAAAATGTTGAGAATTGGGAGATGCAGAGGGAATGATTCGAAGATAGCAGCTACTCCAGTTCTTGATTTCTGTCCTCGGTCTTCATGTGACTGAACAGAGCCGCAGACTTTGACACATGAGGCATTATATCCCTTAAGTTGCTGGGAGAAAGAGACCAGCATTTACTTAAGGGACATAATGCCTCATGTGTCAAAATTTGCTGCTCCGTAATGACACATGAAGACCGAGGACAGAAATCAAGACCTGGAGTAGCTGCTACCTTCGAATCATTCCCTCTGCATCTCCCAATTCTCAACATCTTTTATATCAAAGACCAAAAACATCTGTCAACAGACATTAATGTTTCCGTGCATGCTCTAGATACTGTCTGGTACATGTTTCCGTGCATGCTCTAGATACTGTCTGGTACTGCTTCCGTTGTGATTAAGAGTGATTCAATTTCGCGAACAGTGAGCTTCAGTTCAGCCTGGCAAAAGGAACACCGCTGACATAGGACAACACTGACCACAGCATTTAACGCAAATAACATAAAAAAACTTATTTGACACTTCAAATCAGCGTTAACATTGCTCACTTTAAAACTGTCAGTGCATGCCCGCTCTATTGGCCCTTCAATATCCCGTGATAGTTTCTGTATAATGAAAAATATGAGTGTGTTAATTTTACCGAAAGAACGCAGTGAGTCTGTAAATGAGTTCATCTCTTTGCATGACATCCTTACTGATGTCCTTTGGTCAGTATGACTCAATCCAGAGAAACAGATTGGCATCTGCCCAGGCAGTAGAAAAGACAAGGAGGAAATCCCTCTGGAAGTACAAGGGCAGCAGATCAACGTTCGTTCACTGTCTCAGATTCAATATTCTGGAATTCCCTCCCTGAGGGCATTGTGGGTTAACACATGGACAGTAGTGGTTCAAGAAAGCTGGTTATCAGCCCCTTCTCAAGTCTAACTACAAAGACAGTGATGCCTATAAATAAAAAGGAAACTGTGCAGACGTTCTTCCAAATTTGTTTGGAATGGTACTTCACGCGGTTTTTCCACGTCAAGTCAGTTCCAATGCAAGCAAGGTTCACTTTTACCGCTGCCCTGGCCATCAGGAAGCAAAGTAATTCCGACTCAGGGAACGGAAATTCCATGCACTTCTACAACCACTAACTTTTCCCCTTTCTTGCCGAATCAAAAGCACAGAATAACACAGTGAGAGCAGAGGGTACATATCTTAGCAGGAATTGTGACTCTAAGAACAGGTCGAGATCAAGCATGGATGCCAATTGAGGGAATAAAATAGAAAAAAGACCAGTGCGTGGTCATAAATTACTGACTATACCCATGGTGGCGGGAGGGGTCGATGATGATGGTGTAAGTGCTAAA
>NW_025181724.1:0-2497 GCF_004010195.1 Chiloscyllium plagiosum | reverse complement strand
TCCTGGCCTTAATATTGTATTCGGTTCTGGCGTGATTATTGTGATCAGTTCTGGCATTAATATTGTGTTCAGTTCTGGCGTTAATATTTTGTTCAGTTCTGGCTGTAATGGTGCGTTCAGTTCTGGCGTTTGTTCAGTTCTGGCTGTAATGGTGCGTTCAGTTCTGGCGTTATTATTGTGTTCGGTTCTGGCGATAATATTGTGTTCAGTTCTTGCGTTAATATTATGTTCAGTTCTGGCGTTAATATTGTGTTCAGTTCTGGCATTAATATTGTGTTCAGTTCTGGCATTAATATTGTGTCCAGTTCTGGCGTTAATATTTTGTTCAGTTCTGGCATTAATATTGTGTTCGTTTCTGGCGTTAATATTGTGTTCAGTTCTGGCGTTAATATTGTGGTCAGTTCTGGCGTTAATATTGTGTTCAGTTCTGGCATTAATATTGTGTTCAGTTCTAGCGTTAATATTGTGTTCAGTTCTGGTGTTAATACTGTGTTCAGTTCTGGCATTAATGTTGTGTTCAGGTCTGGCGTTAATATTGTATTCGGTTCTGGCGTTAATATTGTGTCCGGTTCTGGCGTTAATATTGTGTTCGGTTCTGGCGTTAATGTTGTGTTCAGTTCTGGTGTTAATACTGTGTTCAGTTCTGGCGTTAATATTGTGTTCCGTTCTGGCATTAATATTGTGCTCAGTTCTGACGTTAATATTGTTTTCAGTTCTGGCGTTAATATTGTCTTCCGTTCTGGCATTAATATTGTGTTCAGTTCTGGCGTTAATATTGTATTCAGTTCTGGCGTTAATATTGTGTTCAGTTCTGGCATTAATATTGTGCTCGGTTCTGGCCTTAATATTGTGTTCAGTTCTGGCGTTATTATTGTGATCAGTTCTGGCATTAATATTGTGCTCGGTTCTGGCGTTAATATTGTGTTCAGTTCTCGTGTTAATATTGTGTTCAGTTCTGGCGTTATTATTGTGTTCAGTTCTGGCGTTAATGTTGCGTTCAGTTCTGGCGTTATTATTGTGTTCGGTTCTGGCGTTAATATTGTGTAAAGTTCTTGCGTTAATATTGTGTTCAGTTCTGGTGTTAATACTGTGTTCAGTTCTGGCGTTAATATTGTGTTCAGTTCTGGCGTTAATATTGTGTTCATTTCTGGCATTAATATTCTGTTCAGTTCTGGCGTTAATATTGTATTCAGTTCTAGTGTTAATACTGTGTTCGGTAGTGGCAATAATATTGTGTTCAGTTCTGGCATTAATATTGTGTTCAGTTCTGGTGTTAACACTGTGTTCGGTAGTGGCAATAATATTGTGTTCAGTTCCGTCATTAATATTGTGTTCAGTTCTGGCATTAATATTGTGTTCAGTTCGGGCGTTAATATTCTGTTCGGTTCTGGCGTTAATGTTGTGTTCAGTTCTGGTGTTAATGCTGTGTTCAGTTCTGGCATTAATATTGTGTTCAGTTCTGGCGTTAATATTGTGTTCAGTTCTGGCGTTAATATTGTGCTCAGTTCTGGTGTTAATATTGTGTTCAGTTCTGGTGTTAATATTGTGTTCCATTCTGGCATTAATATTGTGTTCAGTTCTGGCTTAAATATTGTGTTCGGTTCAGGCTTTAATGTTGTGTTCAGTTCTGGTGTTAATACTGTGTTCAGTTAGGGCATTAATATTGTGTTCAGTTCTAGCGATAATATTGTGTTCCGTTCTGGCATTAATATTGTGTTCCATTCTGGCATTAATATTGTGGTCAGTTCTGGCGTTAATATTGTGTTCAGATCTGGCATTAATACTGTATTCAGTTCTGGCATTAATATTGTGTTCAGTTCTGGCGTTAATGTTGTGTTCAGATCTGGCATTAATACTGTATTCAGTTCTGGCATTAATATTGTGTTCAGTTCTGGCGTTAATATTGTGTTCAGTTCTGGCGTTAATGTTGTGTTCAGTTCTGGTGTGAATACTGTGTTCAGTTCTGGCATTAATATTGTGTTCAGTTCTGGCGTTATTATTGTATTCAGTTCTGGCGTTAATACTGTGTTCAGTTCTGGCGTTAATATTGTGTTCGGTTCTGGCGTTAATATTGTGTTCAGTTCTGGCGTTAATATTGTGTTCACTTCTGGCATTAATATTGTGTTCAGTTCTGGCATTAATATTGTGCTCGGTTCTGGCGTTAATATTGTGTTCAGTTCTGGCATTAATATTGTGCTCAGTTCTGACGTTAATCTTGTTTTCAGTTCTGGCGTTAATATTGTCTTCCGTTCTGGCATTAATATAGTGTTCAGTTCTGGTGTTAATATTGTGTTCAGTTCTGGCGTTAATATGGTGTTCACTTCTGGCCTTCATTTTGTGTTCAGTTCTGGCGTTAATATTATGTTCAGTTCTGGCGTTAATATTGTTTCGTGATCTGTCATTGATATTGTGTTCGGTCCTGGCATTAATATTGTGCTTGGTTCTGACGTTAATGTTGTGTCCTGTTCTGGTGTTATTATTGTGTTCGGTTCTGGCG
>NW_025181723.1:0-2497 GCF_004010195.1 Chiloscyllium plagiosum | reverse complement strand
TCACTGTCTGAGATTCAATCCCTGTCACTGTCTAAGGGTCAATCCCAGTCACAAATTGAGATACAATCCCTGTCACTGACTGAGGTTCAATCGCTGTCACTGAATGTTGCTTCATCCCTGTCACTGACTGATGTTGAATTCCAGTCACTGATTTAGATTCAATCCCGGTCACTGACTGAGGTTCAATGACTGACACTGACTGATGTTCAATCCCTGTCACTAACTTAGATTCAATCCCTGCAACTGACTAACGGTCAACCCCTGTCACTGATTGCGATTCCATCCCTGTCACTGACTAAGGTTCAATTCCTGTCACTGACTGAGGTTCAATCACTGTCACAAACTTAGATTCAATCACTGTTACTGACTAAGGTTCAATCCCTGACACAGACTGAGATTCAATTCCTGTCACAGTCTGAGTTTCAATCCCTGTCACTGACTGAGATGTTTTCTCTGTCACTGACTGAGGCTCAATCCCTGTCACTGACTGAGGTACAATCCCTGTCACTGAGTGAGGCTCAATCTCTCTCACTGACTGAGGTTCATTCCCTGCCACTGACTGAGAGTCATGCTCTTTCACAGACTGAGGGTCAATCCCAGTCAATGACTGAGATTCAATCCCTGTCACTGAATGAGATTCAGTTCCTGTCACTGACTGAGATTCAAACCCTGTCACTAACTGAGGTTCAATGCCTGTCACAAACTGAGGTTCAATCCTTGTCAATGACTGAGATTCAATTCCTGTCACAGACTGAGGTTCAATCCCTGTCACTGACTGAGTTTGAATCCCTGTCACTGAATGAGATTCAATCCCTGTTACTGATTGAGGGTCAATCCCTGTCACTGACTGCAGTTCAAACCCTGTCACTAACTGCGGTTCAATCCCTGTCACTGACTGAGATTCAGTTCCAGTCACTGACTGCGGTTCAAACCTGTCACTGACTGAGGTTCAATCCCTGTCACTGACTGAGGTTCAGTCCCAGTCACAGACTGAGGTTCAATCCCTGTCACTGACTGAGGCTCAATCCCTGTCACTGACTGAGCCTCAATCCCTCTCACTGACTGGGGTTAATTCACTGTCACTGACTATGATTCAATCCCTGTCGCTGACTGAGATTCAATCCCTGTCACTGACTGAGGCTCAATTCAAGTCACTGACTAAGGTTCAATCCCTGTCACTGATTGAGGTTCAATTCCTGTCACAGACTGAGGGTCAATCCCAGCCAATGACTGAGATTCAATCCCTGTCACTGACTGATTGTCAATCCCTGTCTCTGACTTAGATTCAATCCCTGTCACTGACTGAGATTCAATCCCTGTCTCTGACTGAATTCAATCCCTGTCACTGACTGAGATTCAATGCCTGTCGCTAACTGAGTTTCAATCCCTGTCAAAAACTGAGGTTCAATCCTTGTCACTGACTGAGATTCAATCCCTGTCACTGACTGAGATTCAATCCCTGTCACTGAATGGGATTCAATACCTGTCACTGACCCAGGTTCAATCCCAGTCACTGAATGAATCTCAATCCCTGTCACTGTCCAAGATACAATTCCTGTCACTGATTGAGATTCAATCCCTGTCACTGAATGAGATTCAATCCCTGTCACTGGTTGTATCTCAATCCCTGTCACTGATTGTGGCTTAACCCCTGTCACTGACTGAGATTCAATTCCAGTCAATGACTGAGATTCAATTCCTGTGACTGACTGAGATTGAATCCCTGTCACTGTCTGAGGGTCAATCTCTGTCACTGAATGAGATTCAATCCCTGTCACTGACTGAGATTCAATCCCTGTCACTGACTGAATCTCTATCCCTGTCACTGAATGAGATTGAAATCCCGTGACTGATTGAGATTCAATCCCTGTCAGTGATTGAGATTCAATCCCTGTCACTGACTGAGTCTCAATACCTGTCTCTGACTTAGATTCAATCCCTGTCACTGACTGAGATTCAATCCCTGTCTCTGACTGAATTCAATCCCTGTCAATAACTGAGATTCAATCCCTGTCACTGACTGAGATTCAATCCCTGTCTCTAACTGAGGTTCAATCCCTGTCACAAACTGAGATTCAATCCCTGTCACTGACTGAGATTCAATCCCTGTCACTGACTGAGATTCAATCCCTGTCACTGACCCAGGTTCAATCCCAGTCACTGAATGAATCTCAATCCCTGTCACTGTCTAAGGTACAATTCCTGTCACTGATTGAGATTCAATCCCTGTCACTGAATGAGATTCAATCCCTGACACTGGTTGTATCTCAATCCCTGTCAGTGAATGAGATTCAATCCCTGTCACTGACTGAGGTTCAATCCCTGTCACTGACTGAATCTCTATCCCTGTCACCGACTGTGATTCAATTCCTGTCACTGAATGAGATTCAATCCCTGTCACTGAATGATAGTCAATCCCTGTCACTGGTTGTGTCTCAATCCTTGTCACTGATTGTGCCTTAACCCCTGTCACTGACTGAGGTTCAGTCCCAGTCAC
>NW_025181722.1:0-2497 GCF_004010195.1 Chiloscyllium plagiosum | reverse complement strand
TTTGCAGGTGACACTAAGATTGGTGGAGTAGCAAACAGTGAAGGGGACTGACCGAGAATACAGCGGAATATAGATAGATTGGGGAGATGGGCAGAGACATGACAGATGGAATTCAATCTGGACAAATGTGCGGTGACACATTTTGGACGATCCAATCCAAGAACGAACTATACAGTAAATAGAAAAGTATTGGGGAAAATTGATGCACAGAGCTATCTTGGTGTTCAGGTCCATTGTTCCCTGAAGGTGACAAGGCGATCAGTAGAGTGCTCAATAAGGTGTACGGCATGGTTTCCTTCATTGGACCGGGTATTGAATATAAGAGTTTGCGGGTCATGTTACAGTTGTATAAGACATTCGTTCAGCCATATTTGGAATACTGCATACAGTATGGTCGCCACACTAGCAAAATAATGTGGATGCTTTGGAGAGGGAGCAGAGGAGGTCACCAGGATGTTGCCTGGTATGGAAGGTGCCAGGCATGAAGAGAGATTGAACAAATTAGGATTATTTTCATTAGATAGACGGTGGTTGAAGGGGAACCTGTTCCTTGGATGGCGAGGGATATTGAGTCCCTGGTAAGGTCAATAAAGAAGGCATACATTGGGTTTAAGATATCAGCCTTCAGTCAATCCTTAGATGACTACACAAAGTGTAGAAGCACCCTTAAGAGCGGAATGGGAAGCCCAAAAAAGGGCATGACATGGGCCTCTCACAAAAGCTGAATGATAATCCCAAGAGGTTCTCTCGCCATATAAAGTGTAGAAGCGTGACTCAGGATAGAATAGGTCCCATTACTGATGAGCATGGCTGTCTTTGTTGGAATCACCAGGAGGTGGGGGAAATTGTTTAATGAATATTTCTCCTCCGTGTTTACTCAGGAGCAAATTATGGATACGAAGGTAATAAGGAAAACCAGTGGGAATGTTTTGATCCACATACATATTGCCAGAGTGGAGGTATTTGCTACCTTAAAGCACAATAAGGTGAATAACCCCCCTGGGCAAGAACATGTCCATCCTCGGATGTTATGGGAGACTACGGAAGAAATTGCAGGGGCCGTTGCACAGATCTTTGCTTCATCGTTTGCCACTGGAGTGGTTTCATTGTTTAAGAAAGGTAGCAAAGTCAAGCCAGGGAGCTC
This sequence comes from Chiloscyllium plagiosum, assembly GCF_004010195.1. Lineage (NCBI taxonomy): Eukaryota > Metazoa > Chordata > Chondrichthyes > Orectolobiformes > Hemiscylliidae > Chiloscyllium > Chiloscyllium plagiosum. The sequence goes on along the minus strand of NW_025181722.1, from coordinate 1,353 downwards.
TTAGTTAGTGAGCATAACATACTGATAGGCAAGTTTTGGAGACGATAATAAGAGACAGGATGAAACAATATTTGGAAATTCAAGGTCTGATTCGAAATAGTCAGCATGGGGGGATCCAAGATGGCGGCGTCCCAGCAAGTCTGAGTCTACAGTGCTCCTTCCAAGACTTGGGTAAAGTGGGTCACCCACCCCCACCACACTCACTAAATCATTTATAATATATGTTTAATTTAATTAGTTGTTTAATATTAAACTTATCCAATCTAATCTTTCGTTAAAATGACTAAATGGAAGGGAGCCCGCAGCTCTCAGCAAGCAGGACCCCTCCCCCTCCCTCTCCAGCTGCAGCTGAGGCGTCCACAGCCGCCCCGGGGGACTTACCTACGGTGACAAGCCTTGTGGAGATGATCTCCAAGCTGGATACGAAGATCGACACTTTCATCGAGGAGTCCCGAAGTCGATGGGACTCATTCTCTGCCGCGCTGAAGAAGCACGACTGAGACATTAAGGAGATCGAGCGCCGAGTCGGAGGGGCGGAGTTAAAGGCCGCGACCTCAGAAACTACAATGCAATCGGACGTGGATCAGGTCCGGACTCTCGAACAGCGAGTCCGGACCTTAGAGAATTACTTTGATGACCTCGATAATCGAGGTCGTTGAAAGAATATTCGTTTGCTGGCCCTTCCCGAAAGGGAAGAGGAAGGCCTACTTCCAATTTTCCTGGAGCAGTGGCTGCCACAGCTATTAAATCTGGAAGCTGGATCCGGACAGGTAAGGGTGGAATGGGCCGACTGGGTCGCAATACGTGGGCCCGGCTCGAACCAGCGCCCACGCCCAGTCCTGTTCCGGCTGCCGAGCTATAGGGAGAGGCAGATGCTCTTAGAAGCCTCTGGAAATCTCGAAAAAGACCCCAAAGCCATGATCTATAAAGTATCCAAGATCATGTTATTCCAGGACTTTTCCCCGGCTCTGGTTCGGAAGAGGAAGGCATTCGACAAGGCGAAGAAGTGTTTAAGGGACTTAAATATTCAGTACTCCTTATGCTACCCAGCGAACTTACGCTTTAACCATGAAGGATCCGTATGTAACTTGGGATCGCCAGAAAAGGCTAAGGAATTCTTGGACTCTCTTAGATAAACTGTAAGACATAATGGATGTTGGTTTGCCTTTCCCCCCGCTTTGGTTTATATCCCTCTTTTTTTTTCTTTCTCTTACTTTACTGTTTAATATTATCATGTGGGGTGGGGAGAGGGATTTGATGTTCTCCCCCTCTTGGGGTTGTTTTCTTTTATTATTTTATGTATATATGAGGGATGTATGTATATGTGTGTGTATATGTATATATATGTATGTA
>NW_025181721.1:0-2497 GCF_004010195.1 Chiloscyllium plagiosum | reverse complement strand
ATCTGCAGTCCTCACTTTCTCCTCAATCCTAAATCTAGTCCCGCTAATATTGAGGCCATTCCCTCTTGTCCTAGCTTCTGCCAGTGGAAATACCCTCTCTACTTCTATCTTATATACTCACTGCTTAACTTTACATGGTTCTATGAGGCTATCCCATCATTCTTCTAAATTCCAATGAAAATAGTTCCAGTCTGCTCTGTAACACCTCATAAGCCAACCCCCTCACCTCTGGAATCACCCGAATAAACCACCTGTGCACTCCGTCCAGTGCTAGTATACTCTTCCTGTAGTAGGGAGACCAAAACTGCATACAATACTGCAGGTTTGGCCTCACCAGCACCCTTGACAACTCCAACATAACCTCCCTGCTTATAACCTCAGTCCGTTTAGTAACTTTCCTCATTAATTGCTGTACCTGCAGACCAACCTTCTGTGATTCATGCACATGGACACGCAGGTCGCTCTGTACAGCAGCATGCTGCAATGTTTTACCATTCAAGTAATAATCCTTTTTACTAACACTCCCAACAAAAATGGATGATATCACATTTATCAACATTGTATTCCATCTGCCAGATCTTTACCCACTCACTCAAAGTATCTATGTTCATCCACGAGGTGTCACAGTCCTCTGCATGCTTTGCTATGAAACGCATCTTCGTGTCATCTGAAAACCTTGACACACTACACGTTCTCCCCAACTCCAAATCATCTGTGTCAGTTGTGAATATTTGTGGCCCCAACACCGATCCTTGAGGCACACCACTTGGTGTTGATTGCCAGCCGCAATGTCACTCTCTTACACTCACAATTTGCTTCCTGTTAGTCCAGCAATCCTCTATGCTGATAATTTACCCGTAACGTCATGCACCTTTTTCTTATGCAGCAGCTGCTTGTGTGACAACTTGTTGAAGACCTTTTGGAAATCTAGGCACACCATAGCCACTGGGGCCTCGTTGTCCACCTTGCTCATATTGTCTCCATAGATTTCCAAAAGACTTGTTATACATGACCTGTTCTTCATGAATTCATGCTGCATCTGCGCAATGGGACGATTTCTATCGAAATGCCTTGCTATTTCTTCCTTGATAATACACCCAAGTAGTTTCCCCACTACACAGGAAAAGCTAACTGGTCTGTAATTCCCCATATTTTGTTTACCTCCTTTTTTAAACAGTGGCGTCACATTTGCTGTTTTCCAATCTGCTGGGAATACCCTGGAGTTCAGCAAATTTTAACAAATTGCCACAATTGCATTTACTATTTTTCCCGATATGTCTCCTAGAACTCTGGAATGCATTCCATCACAGCCAGAAGACTTGCCTACCCTCACCTCTGTTAGCTTGCGCAACACTATCTCTTCCATAATAATAATTGTTTCCAAGGTCCTCACCTACCTCCGTCACTTTGGCAATTACTAGCATGCTATTGGTGTCCTTCACTATGATGACAGATACAAAACACCTGTTCAATGTCTCGGCCATTTCGTCATATCCTATGACTAAATGACTATTCCCATCCTCTGAAGGACCAACATTTACCTGAGTCACTTTTTAAATTTCATATATTTATGGTATATACCACCATCTATCTATCTTTATATTCTGCACTTGTTATTTTTTCCTCTCGTGTTCTATCATACTTTTCTTTATAGTTAATTTTGTGGTTCTCTGTTGACCTTTAAGGTTTTCCCCAATCTTTTAGATTTCTGCTGTCGCATTCCTTCTCTTTCAATTTGATAGCGTCCCTTATTTCCTTAGACACAATTGAAAGATTCCCCATTTTCTTAAAGTCTTTCCTTTTCCCTGGAATATACTTTTGCCACGGAAATTAAAAATGTCCTTTGAAACTTCTCCACTGCTTGTCAACTCTCCCATCATGAAGTATTTGTTTTGAGGCGACTTAGCCAACTCCTCCCTCATTCTATTCTAGTCTCCCTTGCTGAAGCACAGCAACCTGCTAGTCTTTTATCCTTTTATCTTCACACTCTCCATCTGCATTCTAAATTCAACCATACTATGATCACTCCTTCAGTATGATGTGAGTAATTATTCCTGTCTCATTGTACATGACCAGATCTACGATACCTTGATCCTCATTATGCGTGCTTTTATTTTATACTTGAAAGCATTCCCAAGTAGTTAAACCCAGACTTTGTGGATCCGCTGCTTTTAAGACATCCATGTAAAATAAAACAAGAGCGGAATAAACTTGTTAAAGGTGTAGCATTGTCACAACACTACAGCTGGGACTTCATCAAAAGTATTTCTGATAATCCAAATTCAGTGCATCCATTGCTGCGCCATAATTATTTCCCAATCAATTTCTCGAATATGATTGGCCTTTAATAAATGGGCAATGACTTTATCTATGTTCATTACTTTTACATTAATGTAATTTTCTACTTTCCCTGAAAACGCGTCCTTTTTAATAGACTCTTATATTGTCCTGATTGCTTTTTTGGTGCTAAACAGACTGTGATTCCCTGCCTCCATCA
>NW_025181720.1:0-2496 GCF_004010195.1 Chiloscyllium plagiosum | reverse complement strand
TTGGGATTTGACTGGCTCGATACAGTTTTAACGACATTGCTCCCATTCACTTTAATTCTCCTGCTTAACGCTCTGACAGTCCGATACATTTCAATGTCTAGTCGAGTGCGCAAGTGTTTGTAGGGTCACGGCAAAGGAAGAGGCATAGAAATGGAAAGCCGAAAGAAATCAGCAATTTTACTGTTTACTATATCGGTAAGCTTTATACTTCTATGGCTAAACCGTGTTATATATTTCACATGCCACAGAATTACAGGAACTGATCCCTTGAATTACAGCAGTTCATCGTATGTCTTTGGAGAAATTGGATTGATGCTGAGAAATTTAAGTTGCTGCACAAATACAGTAATTTATGGAATGACCCAGGCTAAGTTCAGGGAACAGCTCAAGATTGCAGTGAAGTATCTGTGTACAACAATAATTCAATTTCTCACTAAACAGCACAATTGAAATCAGTGGAAACTTGGTTCATAATTACGATGTGCTTCGTAGTGCAGCAATACCGTAGAAAGTTGAATGGTGGAAAGGTATGAGTGACGAGATTTCTACATCCTAAACTCATACACTTGAGGGTGAACAATATGTCTATCCTTAACACTCAGCAACGCTGTCGAGGTTTCGCGCATGTGCTGCCCTTCCTTTGCACTCAGCTTGCAAAAGCCTCAGGGGACTAAAGAAAATAATCCTTTTACCTTCAGTCTGTTTCACACTTTCTCCTCCCTGTGCTCTGATATCGTCGACTTGAAAGCCTTTGTTACTACACCAAATCTTTGCAACGCTCAATGTCTTGCAATATTTTAAAAAAAGTGAAACCGACAAATCATCCGACATTTAAGATCTTGCAAAACTCTCCATCTCTGTATAGCTGACATTTCGAAAATGGAATCCACATTTACGTCCTCCAGCACTGACAACCTCCCCTCCAATATCCCCCCAGAACCTGTACCCTTTCCAATCAATCTCACCTCTTCCAGCTCACTTTCGCCTCCATTTCTGTAAAACCACGATAGATTTCTCTGTATCTCTCTAAATTTCTGAAATCTCATTGTGTCCCAAAAACACTCGCTGTTTCTTTGTTGCATGCTCCAATCGCTCAGTTTGCTGACTGTCATCTTTTACGGCTCTGCAACTCTGAGTCTCTCTGTGTTATATCTCTACATTTCTGAAATCTCATTGTGTCCCAAAAACACTCGCTGTTTCTTTGTTGCATGCTCCAATCGCTACACTCAGTTTGCTGACTGTCATCTTTTACGGCTCTGCAACTCTGAGTCTCTCTGTGTTATACATTGCAATCAACCAACCTTCCTTTTTTCATCTTGTAAAACAGTGTACATCCTCATTCCATATGAAACCTTACATGGACACAACAATGTTCCCATTCAATGTAATCGTCTCCTAAGTTTCTCCAACCTTCCTCCTCTTTGTAACCTCCGCCGACAATGCAACCCACCTTCTATCTTTGATATAACTCATCCCTTCAACATCACATTTCTTTCAACTATGCCGGATCCTTAATGTTCCTGAGTTAACTCGACACCGTTATTTTTTGAGTCCTTTAATGCTTAATATATTCACAATTGGTGGACATGTGAGCTCAGGTACCTAAGAAGTTCCTTCCAACAAGTATCAGCGAGTCACAGATCCACAAAACACAGAAACAGCACTTTGAATGCTTCTCATCCTGACCACATGGAGAGGGAGATTGAGAAAAATGAAGCAGGGAATAACCTTCAAATCACTTAGAGCTGTCAACTTCTTAAGAATCTGCAGAAAGTAACACATCGTGAACTAATATCTTTCTTTATCTGGATATAGAGGCCAAAGACCTTCAACACTCTAAAACAAATGGACAATTAGCTCTGCACTGATGGAATGCAATTACGACACGACTCGAATGCAAATCTCAGCCCCTTGGCACTACAAATAACGCTCTAAATACTTCTTCAATGTTGCGAGGTTTTCTACCCCCAGCAGCCATACAAGCATTAAATTAGTTGCCCACCACCCTTCAAATGAAATTGTACTTCCTCAAATCTTCTATAAACTTGCAACAGCTTTCGTAAAATTTATGCACCTCTGTCATTAATCCTTTGGCGGACATATTTCGTCATCTCCACCCTATCTTTACATCTCCAAATTTTCTTCACCACAATAGTGCCCCTTTTCATTGTTGCCTGTTCTGGTGTGAACCAAAAACAGTGTTTCCATTTTCACTTCACAACTGGAACTATCCATCCCGGTTATAATTTTTCAAAATATCCTCTACGTCGTCTCCAGTGCACTCACATACATCCTGCAACATAGATGCTGGGACTGCACATAATATTCTAATTATGGCCTAACTAACATTTTCTACATTCGCAGAATTGCCTCTCGGCTCTTAAACTATCTATTAAAGGATAGGCCTCCATATGTCTTCTTACCTGATACATTAAGAAAATTATATGCAGGCATATCAGAGTGTGTCGGCTCTTTCGTGCGAGCCATGGTCCGACC
>NW_025181719.1:0-2496 GCF_004010195.1 Chiloscyllium plagiosum | reverse complement strand
CTGGTCTGTAGTCCCCCACTCTCCATCTTCATCGTTTCTCAAACTGGTGGGTAGTATTTATAACCGTCTCTTATCCCGATTGGCCACCTGCCTTTCGGGAATGTGTCGGAAAATAACGTGAAAATCTGAAATGCAATCAATATGGCTATTGCTGCTTCCACTGATTTTTTTTTTAATGAAGTAAATCTGGTCAGTTAGATCTATCAACATTCAATCCAGCTGTCTTTAAAATACTGCCTCATCACTGATATGAATGATCTTAGACTTTACTTACACAATCCCATGGTCACTTGGTATTTCTGGGAGAATTTATCGATATTCTTCTATGAAGACAGACACAAAAAATGTTTATTTTCCCTGTAATGTCTCTGTTTTCTACAATAAATTATCCTGTCCGCACACTAACTGTTCCACATTTGACCTTGTTTTTATTTTTGTTTCATACATTGATAGAAGATCTTTATCAGATTTTAAGTTGTTTTTTTTTGTTCGCATGCTTTTTTCTCTTTCTGATTTTTTGCTCAGTTTCTTTCTCCTCCTTTGCTGGGGCATACTTTACTCTGAATCCACTGGCTTACTACAATACTTGACATTTTTCGAAGCTACTTCCTTTGGTCTAATAGGTAAATGGGGGGGGGGGGGGAGATGGGCGTTGTGCTAGTAACATGTCGGAGAGGAAGGTGGATTGGATAGTTGGAAAGGAAGATGGTCACATAGGAACATTCAAGAGGGCGGTGCCCAGTTGGAAGGTTAGACTGGGATAAGGTGGGAGGAGGGGAAATGGGGAAACTGGTGAAATCCACAGTGATCCCCTGTGGTTGGAGGGTCCCCAGGCGGCCGATGAGGCGTATTTCCTCCATGCGTCAGGTGGTTAGGATTTGGCGATGGAGTAGTCCCAGGGCCTGCATGTCCGAGGTGGAGTGGGAGGGAGAGATAAAGTATTCAGCCACAAGATGGTGAAGTTGGTCAGTGTGTCTGTACCAGAGATGGTCTCTAAAATGATCCACAAGTTGCTGTCCTGTCTCGCCGACGTTGAGGAGCTCACATCGGGTTGAATGGATGCAGTAGATGAGGCGTTCTGTCTCCCTTCATTCCCTATCACTTTTAACGCCTCCTTCATCTACCTCTCACATTCCAGGCTACTTCCCCCCGCCACACCCCCTCCCATTTATCTCTCAGCCCAGTTGGCCCACAAGCCTCATACCTGATGTAGGGCTTCTGCAAGAAACGTCAATTCTCATGCTACTAATATGCTGGCTGATCGGCTGTGCTTTTCCAGCAAAACATTCTTCGACTCTTATCTCTAAAATCTGCAGTCCCCACTTTCTCATCACATCTTCATGACTTGCATGACTCAAATTCATAACCGTTACTTCAAATAAAACAAAAACTGTCGTGTACTCAAACATCATAAAATAAAACCAACAGAGGCAGCACCGTTTGATTCCAGTCTTGGGTGACTGTCTGTGTAGTCTGCACATTCTCCCTGTGGCTGTGTGGGTTTCCTCCGGGTTCTCCAGTTTCCTCCCACAGTGCAAAGGTGTGCAGGTCAGGTGGATTGGCCATATTAAACTGCCCATAGTGGTAGGTGCATTAATCAGGGGGAAACCGATCTGGGTGGATTACTTTCAGGGCTGATGTGGACTTTTTGGTCCGAAGGGCCTGTTTCCATACTGTAGGGAATCGAATCTCAAATGAAAGGTTGCAGTCACTGTTCCCAAATGGTGCTTTACAGCAAAGTTTTCAATTAGCTCTTATGATCATCCAACACCAATTCCTAAATAACCTGATCTCGAGCTCGGTGCTCGAACTAATGTTAATACAAACCATCTCACACGTGTTTATGCAATCCATTTTCCCAGCATTAGCGTTCAGTTGGGTTAACACAGTTTGATATAATTTAAACAGTACATTATTACTGCAGTAAACACAAACGTGTATATCCCATTTCCTATTTTATAACATGCCTAAGGTATGTATTGCAGCTTTCACTTTGATATATAAGTCCCATCAATGCTTACTCCTCCTTGCTGTTTCTGAGTTCCACCTTATATGATTCAGTGAAATCTCAGTGAAGTGGGTCCTGGGGAGATTAATGGTAGAGATCATCTCGCCACATCGTTTATGCTCTTCTCAAGCTTTATTGTGAGATTGTCTCCAGAACTCCCGTTATGCTGATGGAGGAGAGAAGGACAAAGATCTTTCAACAATGCTGTCTATTCCTTTCGTTTTGATCGAAGTGGTGCTGGAAAAGCACAGCAGCTATAGCAGCAGCAACGCTTTACCAGCTTGCTGTAAGGTTCCCACCCAGGTTACAGCAGGCTCAGCTGTCGCAGGGATACACAGGGCAAAAGTGAGGACTAAAGATGCTGGAAACCAGATTTTAGATCAGAGTGGTGCTGGAAAAGCATAGCATGTCAAGCAGCATCAGAGGAGAAGAAAAATCGACGTTTCGGGCAAAAGACTTTCATAATCAATTCTTGATGAAGGGCTTTT
>NW_025181718.1:1671-2496 GCF_004010195.1 Chiloscyllium plagiosum | reverse complement strand
CAGAAAGATGTGGAAGCTTTAGAGAGGGTGCAGTGGAGATTTATCAGGAGTGGAGGTCTAATGAAGAAAGAGGGAATGAGGGCTTTTCTCATTGGAATGAAAAAGGATGAGAAGTGACTTGATAGAAGTGAACAAGATGATTTGAGTCCTTGACAGAGAGAATAACCAGATACTTCTCCCATTGCAAAAATGGCTATAACGAGGGAACATAAATGGAAGGTGATTGGAGAATGTTTAACGGGAGATGTGATAGGGGTTTTTTATTTTACACACAGAGTGGCAGATGCATGGAATTTGTAGTGGAGTCCAATACATTAGGGACATTTAAGTAACACTTAGATAGGCACATGGATGATAGTAAAATGTGGGGCCTTTAGTTTAGTTTAATCTGAGAGTAGGATAAAGGGTCAGTGCAACATCGAGGGCCGAAGGGCCTGCTCTGTGCTGTACCGCTCTATATTCTAAATAAGGAGGCTCACAATGGCACAAAGAGGTTTCAGAAAGCTGGAGAGATGGGATCGGAATTAAGAGACACAAATAGGAATGGTTGCTAGGATTGTCAGGAGGTAACAGACACAGCAATGGTCTGATCTGGAGCAAACGACCCAGACTGGGAGGGGTGTGGGGACTGGAAGTGGTTTCACAGGGAGGGAGGACCAGAGAGCCACAGGGTGTTACAGAAATGTGGAGAGCTGTAGGGTGTACAGGAGGTCATAGAGATGGGGAAGTCGGGAGGGATGCAGCAGTTACAGGCATAAGGATGTTGGTAGGATGGGGTGGTTTGCACAGACAGGGGTGTTTCAGGTGAATGGAGCAGATTACAGA
>NW_025181718.1:0-1189 GCF_004010195.1 Chiloscyllium plagiosum | reverse complement strand
GCTAGTGCTTTGAAATAAACCTGTTGGACTATAACTTGGTGTTGTGTGATTTTTAATTCACCCAATTCACCTCTGCTCAATCCTGCCTCATGTCCCCAAATCTGGCCCTGCTCCAATTTCACACCTTATTCTGTCAACCTGTCTGATCCTTTTCCATAACGATGTTAAAACGAAGACAGTTGTGGTCACTGGACCCAAAGGATAGGCCAGGTAATTACAGAGCAGATAGTCTGACAGCAGGGGGAGGGAAATTATTGGGAACAATTCTGAGGGACAGTTTGAATCAATAACTGGAAAGGCAGGAAGCAATTAGGATATTCAGCACAGATTTGGAAGAGGAAGATCCTGTCTGATGAATTCAGCTGAGTTTTCTTTGAATTTATGATTGAAAAATCTTGATGAGGGCAGTGCAGATGATGTGGGTTCCATTGGGTTCACTACTGCCTTTGACAAGGTCCCACATGGAAAGTTGGGCCAAAAGGGAAGAGCCACTGGGATCCAAGGCAAGTTGACAAATTGGATCCAAAACTGGTGGAAGGTTGTTTCGGTGATGAGGAGCCTTTCACCAGCGGATGTACCACAGGGATCTGTGCAGGGACCATCGCTGTTTATTATGTACATTAATGAGTTAGATGTGATAGCAGAAGGTTTACAGATGACATGAAGGGTGAGGGTGTTGTCCACAGTGAGGGGGATTGTCTCAGGCTAGAGTCTGAAGTTTGAAGTTGGGACTGAATTTCAAAGAGTCATTTCAATCGATAAGGCAGGCAAGAGCACAGCAGGCAATGAGGGAAAACCGATCAATGCAACTGCACTTACTTTGATGTAAAAGGCCTGACAGTTAAGGCAGATGATCGCATGGCATGGATGGGAACATGGGATTGAAAATTCACAGGTATTACAGAACCACAGCTGAGGGAGGGAGGGGACCGGCAGCACAATGTCCCAGGGGACAGACGCTGCAGGAAGGACAGAAGGGGAGCTGAGAGAGGAGGAGAGCTGCTGGTTCTGATTGGGTGAAACATCCCAGCAGGACTGACAGAGGATATTCCTGCGGGACCGCCTAGTGGGGACAAAAAGGGGACATGACATAGCTTTGGCAAATAGAATTAAGGAGAATGCAAAGGGATTTTACAAATATACTAAGGACAAAAAGGTAACTGGGGAGAGAATAGGGCCCCACAAAGAT
>NW_025181717.1:0-2496 GCF_004010195.1 Chiloscyllium plagiosum | reverse complement strand
GGCTCAGAGCACATTGCTGTGAGTCTGTTTGACATCTGTCCGCACCATTCCCCACTTAGATTCCCCAGATCCACCTGTCTTATCTGACCCCATCTGTCCCCACCAGTCCTGTGTCACCACCAGACTCCCCCATACTCAGGAATAGAGAGCGAGTGCAGAGGAACACATGGTTGCAGGGCTGGTGTAAGAGGGAGGGCTTCAGATATGTGGATCATTGGGATACCTTCTGGGGAAGGTGAGACCTGTATAAGAATGACTGGTTACACCTGAACTGGAGGGGCACCAATATGCTTGGCGGGAGGTTTGTGAGAGCTCTTTGGGAGGGTTTAAACTAGATTGGGAGAGGGGTGGGATCAGATGATGGAGTAGGTGGTGAACAGCCAGATACAGCGTGCAGAGAGTCTGTGAGGAGGGATAGGCACTTGAGAGGGCAAAGGTGCAGTCAGTATGATGGGTTAAAGTTTGACTATTTTAAAGTAAGAAGTGTCAGGAATACGGGTGATGAACTCTGACCATGGATCAGTAATTGGAATTAGGATGTTATGGTGATTATGGAAAACCCTATGGCGTTCTACATTTAAATTAGGAATAAGAGGACGGCCAGACTGAGGATCGGACCAACGAGGGACAGTGGAGGGAACTTGTATCCGGAGTTGGATGAAGTAGGGTGGTCCTTCATGAAAACTTCCCTTCAGTATTCACTACTATAAACACCTCAACACTTCTGAGGACAGCGTGAAACCGACTGATAAGCTCGAACAGGTTAATGTTAGGAAGGAGGATGTGATGACAATTTTGGAAAACAGAAGAATAGGTCAATCCCCTCAGCCTGATGTGATATCCCCTTGGTAACTACAGGAAGCAAGGGAAGAGATTGGTGTGCCTTTGCCGGTGATCTTTGCATCCTCCATGTCCACTGACTGGTGCCAGATGATTGGAGGATGGCAAATGTTCAGAAAAGGGAATAGGGATAATCCTGGGAATTGCAGACCAATCAGTCTTAAGTCAGTGATTGGCAAAGTATTGGAGTGGATTCTGAGAGACAGGATTTATGATTACTTGGGAAAGCCACAGTTTGTTTAGAGATAGTCAGCATAGCTGTGTGAGGGACAGGTCATGCCTCACGAATCTTATTGCATTTTTTGAGGATGTCTTCTGACCTCAGCTTCTCACTCTCAAACTGAATATTAATTACCTCCATTTTCTGGGGATATTTTACTCTGAGGCCATTTATTAAACCTGCCTCATTACCCATTATCAGATCCAATATAGGAGACACCACGGAGCAGACTGTTTTGTTGCTCTCGATAGTAGAGACCATGAGGTACTATCAAAGGAACCTAGGAGAGTTTCTGCAGGGTACCTTGTAGATTGTACAGAAGGATTTTGGGTTTCAAGTCCGTACCTCATTGAAAGTGCCTGGATAGACTGGTAAAGAAGGTGTATGGCATGCTGACCTTTATTGGTCAGGGAATTCAGTAACAGAGTCAGGCTGTCATGTTGCAGCTTTATAAGACTTTGGTGAGGGCCCACTTCAATTCTGGGTTGCCACATTACTGAAAGGAGATGGAGGCTTTGGAGAGGGTGCAGAAGAGGGTTACCAGGATGCTGCGTGGAATCAAGGGTATGAGCTATAAGGAGAGGGGAGAAAATCTCAGGTTGTTTTCTATGGACTGGCAGAAGCTGAGGGGAGACTTGATCGAAGTCTATAAAATTGAGGTGCACAGAGATTCTGACTGTCAGCCCTATTTTCCCCAGAGTTGAATTGTCTAAAACTGGAGGATATGCATTTAAAGGGGGAAAGTTCAAAGGAGATGTGAGGGGCAAGTTGTTTTACACAAAGTGGTCGAAGTCTGGAACACACTGCCGGGGTGGTGCTGGAGGAAGCAGAGGAAGGAGATGGCCAATGGACAGGCAGAAGGGATTAGCTTAATTTGATGTCATGTTCAGCACAACATCGTGGGCTGAACGGCTCGTTCCTGTGCTATCCTGTTCGATGTTGCTGCTCTGTGCATTGGTTATAGAGGAGTGAATGAATATGCTGGTGACTGGAGAACTGATCGAGTGAGCTGTTTTGTCTTGGATGGTATTGACCATTTTACTGTTGTTGAAGTAAAAACCATCCCAGCCTGTCGTGTGTATTTAATCATACTCCTTTCATGTGCCTGCTATATGGGCAGGCTTTCAGCGTCAGGAAGTGAGAATGGAAGAAATCTCACCTTACTGGAGAGTTCCCATTTCCCGGCTCTTGTTATCCCCACTATGACTGAGTTGAGTTTCTATTTAATAGGATGTTACTGAAGGATTGCATTTCCAAGGGGAGGCAGTTAGAGGGAGACCAGCTGGTACTTGCTGAATTCAAATATTAATTGTTATTTCTCAGCCCAAGCCTGTTTCTCATTGCACTCCAGCATGGTCAGCCTTAATTATTTTTAAATTCCTTCACGGGATGTGAAGGATGTAAGTGTCTCTGCCGAGGCTGGCCTTCATTGTCCA
>NW_025181716.1:0-2496 GCF_004010195.1 Chiloscyllium plagiosum | reverse complement strand
GAAAGCAGATTCGGCACACTAGCCCTCATGGGTAAATGGGTTGATACAACATTGAGAAAATGGGTTGATACAACATGATACGGCTGTCCAAGACATTGCTGGGTCTCCAGTTGGTGAACTGTGTATAATTCTGATCATCCTGCCTCAGGAAACTGCAAATGGAGCAAAGATTGACGAAGATGTTACTGATACTGGAGGGTTTCACAGAAACAGAGAGGCTGGATAAGCTGGAAAGCAGCACGGGGGGAATGAGATAGAGTTGGCAGATAAGGTTAAGGAGAATCCAAAAAGATTCTACAGCACACAAGTACAAAGAGACTACTAGAGAGACAATAGAGCCCCTCAAAGATCAATAAGGCCATCCATGCATGGAACCACAGGAAATGGGCGCAACCCAAAATGAATATTTCATGTTGGAACGTACTGTGGACAAAGACTAGGAAACAAAAGGAAAGAAACAGTGATGTCTTGAAAAGAGTCCCTATTACAGAAGAGTTGGTGCTGGAGGTCTTAGCACACAAAGGAAGAGAAAGCCCTACGTCCTGAACAAGTGTATCCCAGAACATTGTGGCAAAGTTGCAGTGGGGATCGTGGCTGAGATATTTGTATCAATATGCTTCGTATTTCACTTGGGCAGAGGTGGCTGAGGGGTGACGTTATAAAGGTTTATAAAAACATGAGCGATATACGTAGGGTGAATAGTGAAGGTCTCTACCCCAGGGTACGGGAATCCACAACGAGAGGGCAAAAATATGAGGTGGGAGAGGAAATACTTAAAAGCGACCAGAGGAGCACATTTCCACACAGAGAATGGTGCACATATTGAATGAGCTGCCACTGAAGTGGTAGAGAAAAGTACAATTACATCATGGAAAAGACATTTGGTCAGGTACATGGAGAGGGGAAGATTTGACGGGATAGGGACCAAACGCAGGCAAATGCGACTTGTTCAGGAACTGTGGTCAGCATGGCTCTTTCTCCAGTTATTGGAGGAGGAGACTACTGAGATCAGGCATGTTGTCAGCACTGAAGCAAGTTACAGCAACAGGGATGGTAGTCTGGAATGCAGTATGTTTCATTTATGTGAAGGGACTATCGGGAAGCGAGGAGGTTACAGGGACAGGAACTGTAATAGGAGTTACAAATTATTGAAGACACTGGTCCACGAGACATAGTTTCTGAGCAGTGTTGGAGGGGGAACACAGAACAGAAAGATCCCAGGCAGCATTCCCACATGCACATGGGAAGCCTGCTTTCCTCTCTGTTATACTGATGTTCTCTAAGTCGTCACAAGCCTGGATTGATAACTGTGACACTCCCGATGCTGTCTCAGTACAACAAAACTTACAGTAGGGGTGGTGATTGCCAAATGTGTGTCTGTACTGTGCTCCCCCTCCAGCACTGCATCTATGTCATGTCTTGTTTGCCGATGTTTGGAGCTCTCTCGTTGCTCTCTGCTTGTGCACGGTGAGTGATCTTACCTCACTGCAGGATTTATTGAAGGCTCCAGATTTCCCTGCCCTTTGTCTCTCTGGATGAACAACCATTGTCACTGAGGTGATGGACGAGGCACCCAACAGTTGGGAAGTCTATTGAGTCAGAAACTTCCTGAGTACCGACAGGAGACAGAGAAATAGACAGAATGGGAAAATAGACTGATGCAGTGAAGGTTATACATGCAGAAGGTCCTTATTATCACAGAGATCTGGGAAATCCCAGTGCCCATCCCTGGCCTGTGCGGCCTCGTCTGTCTAGCATAGAGAATTCTGCTGTCTCAGGATCTGGATTAGCTGCAAGAGTGAGAGACGTTAACAGAGGCAGCAATTAGACCCTCACAGTGAGGGATACCACATGGAGAGATATTGAGTGATATCACCAGAGTGCAGGAAGGTAACAGGATCAAACAATCATGAAGGAAAAACAGGTTTAGTTTCATGATACACTGGTATCAGTGCTCAGGGATGAGCACCCTGTGAGCAGGCGAAGTGATGGCCTAGTGGTATTATTGCTAGAGCATGTATCCAAAACCTCAGCTAATGTTCAGGGGAGGCAGGTTTGAACCCCATCAGCTGAAATGGTGGAATTTGAAATAAATTATTTTAAAAATAGTAATTGAAAATCCATAAATACCATTACTGCTGTACAATAGATCCAAATACTTTTCCTTTCGAGAAGGACATCTACCCATCCTCACGTGGTCTGCACGACGTACCCACAGCAAAGTGTTTGCCTCTCAACTACCCTCTGAAATGATCGTGCAAGTTACTCAGCTCAAGGGCAGCTAGGGCTAGTCAAGAAAGGCTGGTCAGTCAAAGGCAGCCACATCCCATACCTGATTCAAAAAATAATCCGTTCGGATAGTCCCACTGGAACACTGCAGGGACCAGTGTCCTGGCCAGTCATATCGGTAGGTTTATGGGAAGGGCTTTAAACTGACAGAGAGGATGCAGGGACAGGGTTCATGTGAAAGGGTGGGACAAAGTTTAACTAAATCTT